>NC_034188.2:90755838-90785092 GCF_002021735.2 Oncorhynchus kisutch | reverse complement strand
CCTCCTCCTTCTCCTCCTCCTCCTTCTCCTCCTTCCTCCTCCTCCTCCTCCTCTTCTCCTCCTCTCTCCTTCCTCCTCCTTCCTCCTCCTTTCTCTTCCTCTCTCCTCACTTCCTCCTCCTCCTCTCCTCCTTCTCCTCCTCCCCTCCTCCTCCTTCCCTCCTCCTTCTACTCCTCCTCCTTCTCCTCCTTCCTCCTCCTCCTCCTCCTCCTTCTCCTCCTCCCCCTCCTCCGTCCTTCCTCCTTCTACTCCTCCTCCTCCTCCTCCTCCTCCTCTCCACCTCCTCCTCCCTCCTTCTCCTTCTCCTTCTCCTTCTCCTCCTCCTCCTCCTCCTTCCTCCTTCCTCCTCCTCCTCTTCCTCCTCCTACCCAAACCAGTTATTTCACCACATCAGCATAGCTCTGTATAACTGATCTGGAACAGAACAGAAAGTAACAGTCAGTCATTCCCTTATAACAAATCAAGGCCAACGTCGCCATGTCAATCATGCCAACTCCTTGTCACTCGTTGTCATGCCAAACTAGTGCTGTAGTTAAAGCACAATTATCACCACAGTCCTCCCCACAGTCCTCCCCACAGTCCTCACCACAGTCCTCACCACAGTCCTCCCTACAGTCCTCCCTACAGTCCTCCCCACAGTCCTCACCACAGTCCTCCCCACAGTCCTCCCCACAGGCCTCCCCACAGTCTTCCCCACAGTCCTCCCCACAGTCCTCACCACAGTCCTCCCTACAGTCCTCCCTACAGTCCTCCCCACAGTCCTCACCACAGTCCTCCCCACAGTCCTCCCCACAGGCCTCCCCACAGTCTTCCCCACATGCCTCCCCACAGTCTTCCCCACAGGCCTCCTCACAGTCCTCCCCACAGGCCTCCCCACAGTCCTCCCCACAGGCCTCCCCACAGTCATCACCACAGTCCTCACCACAGTCCTCCCCACAGTCCTCCCCACAGGCCTCCCCACAGTCTTCCCCACAGGCCTCCCCACAGTCTTCCCCACAGGCCTCCCCACAGTCCTCCCCACAGGCCTCCCCACAGTCCTCCCCACAGGCCTCCCCACAGTCATCACCACAGTCCTCACCACAGTCCTCCCCACAGGCCTCCCCACAGGCCTCCCCACAGTCTTCCCCACAGGCCTCCCCACAGTCTTCCCCACAGGCCTCCCCACAGTCCTCCCCACAGGCCTCCCCACAGGCCTCCCCACAGTCCTCCCCACAGGCCTCCCCACAGGCCTCCCCACAGGCCTCCCCACAGGCCTCCCCACAGTCCTCCCCACAGACCTCCCCACAGGCCTCCCCACAGTCCTCCCCACAGGCCTCCCCACAGGCCTCCCCACAGGCCTCCTCACAGGCCTCCCCACAGTCCTCCCCACAGGCCTCCCCACAGACCTCCCCACAGGCCTCCCCACAGTCCTCCCCACAGGCCTCCCCACAGGCCTCCCCACAGGCCTCCTCACAGGCCTCCCCACAGTCCTCCCCACAGGCCTCCCCACAGGCCTCCCCACAGGCCTCCCCACAGTCCTCCTCACAGTCCTCACCATGCAAGCAGAAAGATGTAGCTTTTATGGACATGCTCATTGGCTTGTTGACATTGGTAGTCATTATTTCTGGACATACTATACTGTGCTTACAGCAACTGTGAAATTACAACATCCCTGATAAAGACAAAGTGAAAGTATGAAGTGAACAACCTCATATCATGTCTGAACAAAGTTCTTCATTTACTGGAAATACCCAGATAGGAGGCTGGTCATGGAGAGAGTGTGTGTGTGTGTGTGTGTGTGTTCTGGGGAGTGGAACGTACCTTAAGTCAGATATGGCTGAAGGGTCTGATAGCAGATAACAACATCTGACACTTGGTAATTAACAGAGAGAGAGAGAGAGGGGTGTGGAGAGAGACAGGAGAGATAGGGAGGAGAGAGAGAGAGAGAGAGACATAGAGAGAGAAAGAGAGAGACAGAGAGAGACATAGAGAGAGAGAGAGAGACAGAGAGAGAGAGAGAGAGAGAGAGAGAGAGAGAGAGGAGAGAGACGAGAGAGAGAGAGAGAGAGAGAGAGAGAGAGGAGAGAGAGAGAGAGAGAGAGAGAGGGGGAGATGGAGGCCGACATGTCTTTCCACTGAATCCCCGGAGTGAGATAAAACTAGAGAATTCTCTGTTTACTTTTAAAGGAGTCAAGGGGTGTCACGAGTCAAGGGCTCCCAGCCTGTTATCAGTGTGTGTGTGTGTGTGTGTGTGTGTGTGTGTGTGTGTGTGTGTGTGTGTGTGTGTGTGTGTGTGTGTGTGTGTGTGTGTGTGTGTGTGTGTGTGTGTGTGTGTGTGTGTGTGTGTACGAGTGAGTGTGTGGTTGGGACAACACACAGAGAGGACGACAACATGTGAGTAATTAAGGCAACAGTGAGGTGTTGGGTTGACTGACTAACTTATACAGTGAGGTATTGGGTTGACTGACAGTGACTTATACAGTGAGGTGTTGAGTTGACTGACAGTGACTTATACAGTGAGGTGTTGGGTTGACTGACAGTGACTTATACAGTGAGGTGTTGGGTTGACTGACAGTGACTTATACAGTGAGGTGTTGGGTTGACTGACAGTGACTTATACAGTGAGGTGTTGGGTTGACTGACTAACTTATACAGTGAGGTGCTGGGTTGACTGACAGTGACCTATACAGTGAGGTGTTGGGTTGACTGAAAGTGACTTATACAGTGAGGTGTTGGGTTGACTGACATTAACTTATACAGTGAGGTGTTGGGTTGACTGACACTAACTTATACAGTGAGGTGTTGGGTTGACTGACAATGACTTATAGAGTGAGGTGTTGGGTTGACTGACAGTGACTTATACAGTGAGGTGTTGGGTTGACTGACAGTGACTTATACAGTGAGATGTTGGGTTGACTGACAGCGACTTATACAGCGTCCAACATGGCACCCTATTCCCTACATAGTGCACTACTTTTTTACCAGGGCCCATAGGGGTCTCGTCTAAAGTGGTGTACTATGAAGGGAATAGGTTGCAATTTGGGACAGACACTTATACGACATGTAAACTCTCCTTACTCACTCTAAACTGATACCGTTATGATTGCTGACACCCCTTGACTCCTGATTCCTTTCTAGGGGAGTTTTTCCTAGCCACCGTGCATCTACACCTGCATTGCTTGCTGTTTGGTGCTTTTAGGCTGGGTTTCTGTACAGCACTTTGAGATATCAGCTGATGTTAAAAGTGCTATATAAATACAATTGATTTGATAAATCCACAGGAAAGTATTTTCTGTCTGTTCCTGTAGAAATTCCCCCTGGTATTCCCGTTGTTGACAGATTTATTTATTTTGAATATAAATAGAATGTTGTGTTTGTTTGCTTGACTGTATTCGCCTCGTCACACGTGTGACACGCGTGGGCTACAACACTAACTGAAATTAAAATTCATTATTCCATGAGATCAAAAAAGCCCACTCATACTACTGTGTGTTCTAGACTTGAGTGTTCTACTTCCAGAGAATAAGGTGAGGTTTCCAGTTCTGCCTGTCAGTGTGTCATGATAAGTAACGTGTTGGTTCTGGTTGGTTGCATACTGTAAGGATTACCCTGTAAGAGATGATCTTGTATGGGAACACTCCCTTTCCTGGGAAAGTCCTGAGAAGAGCAATAATGAAACAAATAACTAGCCTGTCCTGTTGGTACTGTAATGGAAAGCAGCATGTGCAGACTGGGTCTCAGTTCTAATAGCCCCAACAGTCCCAACAGTCCTCGGCCTCACCCCAACAGATCAAACCCTGGGCCTCAGTTCTAATAGCCCCAACAGTCCCAACAGTCCTCGGCCTCACCCCAACAGATCAAACCCTGGGCCTCAGTTCTAACAACCCCAACAGTCCTGGGCCTCACCCCAACAGATCAAACCCTGGGCCTCAGTTCTAACAGCCCCAATATTCCTGGGCCTCACCCCAACAGATCCAACCCTGGGCCTCAGTTCTAACAGCCCCAACAGTCCTGGGCCTCACCCCAACAGATCAAACCCTGGGCCTCAGTTCTAACAGCCCCAATATTCCTGGGCCTCACCCCAACAGATTCAACCCTGGGCCTCAGTTCTAACAGCCCCAACAGTCCCAACAGTCCTCGGCCTCACCCCAACAGATCAAACCCTGGGCCTCAGTTCTAACAACCCCAACAGTCCTGGGCCTCACCCCAACAGATCAAACCCTGGGCCTCAGTTCTAACAGCCCCAATATTCCTGGGCCTCACCCCAACAGATCCAACCCTGGGCCTCAGTTCTAACAGCCCCAACAGTGCTGGGCCTCACCCCAACAGATCCAACCCTGGGCCTCAGTTCTAACAGCCCCAACAGTCCTGGGCCTCACCCCAACAGATCCAACCCTGGGCCTCAGTTCTAACAGCCCCAACAGTCCTGGGCCTCACCCCAACAGTTCAAACCCTGGGCCTCAGTTCCAACAGCCCCAACAGTTCCAACGCTGGGCCTCAGTTCCCACAGTTCCTACCCTGGCTCTCAGCTCCAGCCCCGGGACTCAGCTGCAGCCCCGGGACTCAGCTCAAGCCCAGGGACTCAGCTCCAGCCCAGGGACTCAGCTCCAACCCCAAGACTCAGCTCCAGCCCCAGGACTCAGCTCCAGCCCAAGGACACAGCTCCAACCCAGGGACTCAGCTGCAACAGTTCCAACCCCGGGACTCAGCTCCAAACCCGGGACTCAGCTACAACCCCGGGACACAGTTCCAACCTCGGGACTCAGCACCAATCCATGACTCAGCTCCAGCCAAGGACTCAGCTCCAACAGTTCCAACCACGAGACTCAGCTCCAACAGCTCCAACCCCGGGACTCAGCTCCAACCCCGGGACTCAGCTCCAACAGCTCCAACCCCGGGACTCAGCTCCAAACCCGGGACTCAGCTACAACCCCGGGACTCAGCTACAACCCCGGGACTCAGCTCCAACAGCTCCTGCCCCGGGACTCAGCTCCAGCCCCGGGACTCAGCTCCAACAGCTCCAACCCCGGGACTCAGCTCCAACCCCGGGACTCAGCTCCAACAGCTCCAACCCCGGGACTCAGCTCCAAACCCGGGACTCAGCTACAACCCCGGGACTCAGCTACAACCCCGGGACTCAGCTACAACAGCTCCTGCCCCGGGACTCAGCTCCAGCCCTGGGACTCAGCTCCAACAGCTCCAACCCCGGGACTCAGCTCCAACCCCGGGACTCAGCTACAAGCCCGGGACTCAGCTACAACCCCGGGCCTCAGTTCCCACAGTTCCAACCCTGGGCCTAAGCTCCAACCCTGGTTCTCAGCTCCAACTCTGGGCCTCAGCTCCAACCCTGGGCCTCAGTTCCAACCCTGGGCCTCAGTTCCAACCCTGGGCCTCAGCTCCAACCCCGGGCCTCAGTCCCAACCCCAGTTCTCAGTTCCAACAGTCCCAACCCCAGTTCTCAGTTCCAAAAGTCCCAAACCCGGGCCTCAGTTCCAACCCTGAGCCTCATATTCAACCCCGGGACTCAGTTCCAAACCCGAGCCTCAATTCTAACCTTGGGCCTCAGTTCCCACAGTTCCAACCCTGGGCCTCAGTTCCAATCCCGGGCCTCAGTTCCAACTCTGGGCCTCAGCTCCAACCCCGGGCCTCAGTTCCAACTCTGGGCCTCAGCTCCAACCCTGGGCCTCAGTTCCCACAGTTCCAACCGTGTGCTTCAGTTTCAACCCTGTGCTTCAGTTCCAACCCTGGGCCTCAGTTCCAACCCTGGACCTCAGTTCCAATCCTGGTCCCAGTTTCAACCCTGGGCCTCAGTCCCAACCCCAGGCCTCAGTTCCAACTCTGGGCCTCAGCTCCAACCCTGGGCCTCAGTTCCAACTCTGGGCCTCAGCTCCATCCCTGGGCCTCAGTTCCCACAGTTCCAACCATGTGCTTCAGTTCTAACCCTGTGCTTCAGTTTCAACCCTGGGCCTCAGTTCCAACCCTGTGCTTCAGTTTCAACCCTGTGCCTCAGTTCCAACCCTGTGCCTCAGTTCCAACCCTGTGACTCAGTTCCAACCCTGTGCCTCAGTTCCAAACCCGGGACTCAGCTACAACCCCGGGCCTCAGTTCCCACAGTTCCAACCCCGGGCCTCAGTTCCCACAGTTCCAACCCTGGGCCTCAGCTCCAACCCTGGGCCTCAGTTCCAACCCTGGGCCTCAGTTCCAACCCTGGGCCTCAGTTCCCACAGTTCCAACCCTGGGCCTCAGTTCCAAACCCGAGCCTCAATTCCAACCCTGGGCCTCAGTTCCAACCCTGGGCCTCAGTTCCCACAGTTCCAACCCTGGGACTCAGTTCCAACCCTGTGCCTCAGTTCCAACCCTGGGCCTCAGTTCCAACCCTGGGCCTCATTTCCAACCCTGGGCCTCAGTTCCAACCCTGTGCCTCAGTTCCAACCCTGGGCCTCAGTTCCAACCCTGTGCCTCAGTTCCAACCCTGGGCCTCAGTTCCAACCCTGGGCCTCAGTTCCAACCCTAGGCCTCAGTTCCAACCCTGGGCCTCAGTTCCCACAGTTCCAACCCTGGGCCTCAGTTCCAACCCTGTGCCTCAGTTCCAACCCTGGGCCTCAGTTCCAACCCTGGGCCTCATTTCCAACCCTGGGCCTCAGTTCCAACCCTGTGCCTCAGTTCCAACCCTGGGCCTCAGTTCCAACCCTGGGCCTCAGTTCCAACCCTGGGCCTCAGTTCCAACCCTGGGCCTCAGTTCCAACCCTGGGCCTCAGTCCCAACAGTCCCAACCCCGGGTCTCAGTTCTAGACACTCTCCCTCAGGGCTCTGTTACTCCTCCCCAAAGTGTTACCTCACACTCAGAGGTGAAAGGGTCACACTCCACAGAATGGCTGCCCAACATTCCTGCTGTTTAAAGTGTCTAAACTGCTTTGTCTCTGTTTACGGACTGCTCAGACATGGCAGGAGTAGTTTAACAGGAAGAAAACATTTGAAATCAGACAAACATCCCAACAACAGCTGGGTCCATGCTGATAAAATCTGACAAACATCCCAACAACAGCTGGGTCCATGCTGATAAAATCAGACAAACATCCCAACAACAGCTGGGTCCCTGCTGATAAAATCAGACAAACATCCCAACAACAGCTGGGTCCATGCTGATAAAATCAGACAAACATCCCAACAACAGCTGGGTCCCTGCTGATAAAATCAGACAAACATCCCAACAACAGCTGGGTCCATGCTGATAAAATCAGACAAACATCCCAACAACAGCTGGGTCCACGCTGCTAAAATCAAACAACATCCCAACAACAGCTGGGTCCATGCTGATAAAACATGAAGGTTTGATTGAGAGCCACAGTTGCCATATTTTTTCATATTGCATGCTTACAAAGAGTAGTGTGTGTGTGTGTGTGTGTATTTGTGTGTGTGTGTGTGTGTGTGTGTGTGTGTGTGTGTGTGTGTGTGTGTGTGTGTGTGTGTGTGTGTGTGTGTGTGTGTGTGTGTGTGTGTGTGTGTGTGTGTGTGTGTGTGTGTGTGTGTGTGTGTGTGTGTGCATTAGGCGGGACAACAATATATATTCTTCATGAGTATGGCCATCACTTGACCATCACTGACGCTCCATTGGTGGTGCTGCATACGATGTAGTCTACCATGTTGTTCAGGTTGTACCTACTCCGTTGACTATCCACTAACTGTTTGCCCCTTACTGATGGCACGCTACCATGGATACAGCATATATTTTAATGAGCATGGCCTTATTTCTATTACAGCATATTGGATGACTGTCATTCATATTCCGTTCACCCTGTTCAATGTAACAGCGATAGGTTTAGGTTACTGTCATTCATATTCACCCAGTTCAATGTAACAGTGATGGGTTTAGGTTACTGTCATTCATATTCACCCAGTTCAATGTAACAGTGACAGGTTTAGGTTACTGTCATTCATATTCACCCAGTTCAATGTAACAGTGATGGGTTTAGGTTACTGTCATTCATATTCCATTCACCCAGTTCAATGTAACAGTGATGGGTTTAGGTTACTGTCATTCATATTCACCCAGTTCAATGTAACAGTGACAGGTTTAGGTTACTGTCATTCATATTCACCCAGTTCAATGTAACAGTGACAGGTTTAGGTTACTGTCATTCATATTCACCCAGTTCAATGTAACAGTGATGGGTTTAGGTTACTGTCATTCATATTCACCCAGTTCAATGTAACAGTGATGGGTTTAGGTTACTGTCATTCATATTCCATTCACCCAGTTCAATGTAACAGTGATGGGTTTAGGTTACTGTCATTCATATTCACCCAGTTCAATGTAACAGTGACAGGTTTAGGTTACTGTCATTCATATTCACCCAGTTCAATGTAACAGTGATGGGTTTAGGTTACTGTCATTCACCCAGTTCAATGTAACAGTGATGGGTTTAGGTTACTGTCATTCACCCAGTTCAATGTAACAGTGATGGGTTTAGGTTACTGTCATTCATATTCCATATCTAATGTCTTTAGCTCCAACAGTACAGTAATATCTAATGTCTCTAGCTCCAACAGTACAGTAATATCTAATGTCTCTAGCTCCAACAGTACAGTAATATCTAATGTCTCTAGCTCCAACAGTACAGTAATATCTAATGTCTCTAGCTCCAACAGTACAGTAATATCTAATGTCTGTAGCTCCAACAGTACAGTAATATCTAATGTCTGTAGCTCCAACAGTACAGTAATATCTAATGTCTCTAGCTCCAACAGTACAGTAATATCTAATGTTTCTAGCTCCAACAGTACAGTAATATCTAATGTCTCTAGCTCCAACTGTACAGTAATATATAATGTCTGTAGCTCCAACAGTACAGTAATATCTAATGTCTCTAGCTCCAACAGTACAGTAATATATAATGTCTGTAGCTCCAACAGTACAGTAATATCTAATGTCTGTAGCTCCAACAGTACAGTAATATATAATGTCTGTAGCTCCAACAGTACAGTAATATCTAATGTCTGTAGCTCCAACAGTACAGTAATATCTAATGTCTGTAGCTCCAACAGTACAGTAATATCTAATGTCTCTAGCTCCAACAGTACAGTAATATATAATGTCTCTAGCTCCAACAGTACAGTAATATCTAATGTCTCTAGCTCCAACAGTACAGTAATATCTAATGTCTCTAGCTCCAACAGTACAGTAATATATAATGTCTCTAGCTCCAACAGTACAGTAATATCTAATGTCTCTAGCTCCAACAGTAGAGTAATATATAATGTCTGTAGCTCCAACAGTACAGTAATATCTAATGTCTCTAGCTCCAACAGTACAGTAATATCTAATGTCTCTAGCTCCAACAGTACAGTAATATCTAATGTCTCTAGCTCCAACAGTACAGTAATATCTAATGTGTCTAGCTCCAACAGTACAGTAATATCTAATGTCTCTAGCTCCAACAGTACAGTAATATCTAATGTCTCTAGCTCCAACAGTACAGTAATATCTAATGTCTCTAGCTCCAACAGTACAGTAATATCTAATGTGTCTAGCTCCAACAGTACAGTAATATCTAATGTCTCTAGCTCCAACAGTACAGTAATATCTAATGTCTCTAGCTCCAACAGTACAGTAATATCTAATGTCTCTAGCTCCAACAGTACAGTAATATCTAATGTTTCTAGCTCCAACAGTACAGTAATATCTAATGTCTGTAGCTCCAACAGTACAGTAATATCTAATGTCTCTAGCTCCAACAGTACAGTAATATCTAATGTCTGTAGCTCCAACAGTACAGTAATATCTAATGTCTCTAGCTCCAACAGTACAGTAATATCTAATGTCTCTAGCTCCAACAGTACAGTAATATCTAATGTTTCTAGCTCCAACAGTACAGTAATATCTAATGTCTGTAGCTCCAACAGTACAGTAATATCTAATGTCTCTAGCTCCAACAGTACAGTAATATATAATGTCTCTAGCTCCAACAGTACAGTAATATCTAATGTCTCTAGCTCCAACAGTACAGTAATATCTAATGTCTCTAGCTCCAACAGTACAGTAATATATAATGTCTCTAGCTCCAACAGTACAGTAATATCTAATGTCTCTAGCTCCAACAGTAGAGTAATATATAATGTCTGTAGCTCCAACAGTACAGTAATATCTAATGTCTCTAGCTCCAACAGTACAGTAATATCTAATGTCTCTAGCTCCAACAGTACAGTAATATCTAATGTCTCTAGCTCCAACAGTACAGTAATATCTAATGTGTCTAGCTCCAACAGTACAGTAATATCTAATGTCTCTAGCTCCAACAGTACAGTAATATCTAATGTCTCTAGCTCCAACAGTACAGTAATATCTAATGTCTCTAGCTCCAACAGTACAGTAATATCTAATGTGTCTAGCTCCAACAGTACAGTAATATCTAATGTCTCTAGCTCCAACAGTACAGTAATATCTAATGTCTCTAGCTCCAACAGTACAGTAATATCTAATGTCTCTAGCTCCAACAGTACAGTAATATCTAATGTTTCTAGCTCCAACAGTACAGTAATATCTAATGTCTGTAGCTCCAACAGTACAGTAATATCTAATGTCTCTAGCTCCAACAGTACAGTAATATATAATGTCTGTAGCTCCAACAGTACAGTAATATCTAATGTCTCTAGCTCCAACAGTACAGTAATATCTAATGTCTCTAGCTCCAACAGTACAGTAATATCTAATGTTTCTAGCTCCAACAGTACAGTAATATCTAATGTCTCTAGCTCCAACAGTACAGTAATATCTAATGTCTGTAGCTCCAACAGTACAGTAATATCTAATGTCTCTAGCTCCAACAGTACAGTAATATCTAATGTCTCTAGCTCCAACAGTACAGTAATATCTAATGTTTCTAGCTCCAACAGTACAGTAATATCTAATGTCTCTAGCTCCAACAGTACAGTAATATCTAATGTATCTAGCTCCAACAGTAAAATTCACTAAGTAGGATGGTCCTCCCCTTCCTCCTCTGAGGAGCTTCCACTGGTATGTGTGTGTGTGTGTGTCTCTGTGTGGTAAGTCTACCCCCCAGCTCCTTCATTCCCTTTATCCCCACGACAGACAAGAGTTGAACGAACATGGCCTGTCGAAATCCAGAAGGTTATCCATGCAGCTCACACAACAACAACTATTAGCACAGCAGGGTCATACGCAGATAACAGACATGGGGGACAGAGCTCGTGAACCATGGCAAGAAAAGGGTTCACTGGGGGCTCAGTTCAAATAAAGGAAGTAATATCTAAACCACAATTGGTATACAGTAGGTTTCTCTTTTGTACTTACAGCGTCATTGGAGGCTATAGTACTTATTCATAGCTGAACACATTCTCATTCATTCCTTTACACTTGTGTGTATAAGGTAGTTGTGGTCGAAATTGTTAGGTTAGATTACTTGTTAGATATTTCTGCATGGTTCGAACTAGAAGCACAAGCATTTCACATACACTCGCATTATTTTAACATCATTAACATCTGCTAACCATGTGTATGTGACAAATAAACATTTGATTTGATATTGGTACAACATTTTGTTACATTACAGCCTTATTCTAAAATTGATTAAATATTTTTTTTCACATTCATCAATCTACACACAATACCCCATAATGACATCACAATACCCCATAATGACATCACAATACCCCAATAATGACATCACAATACCCCATAATGACATCACAATACCCCATAATGACATCACAATACCCCAATAATGACATCACAATACCCCATAATGACATCACAATACCCCAATACCCCATAAAATCTTGCTAAGTATTCAGACCCTTTACTCAGTACTTTGTTGAAGCACCTTTGGCAGCGATTACAGCCTCGAGTCTTCTTGGGTATGATGCTACAAGCTTGGCACACCTGTATTTGGGGAGTTTCTCCCATTCTTCTCTGCAGATCCTCTCAAGCTCTGTCAGGTTGGATGGGGCGCATCGCTAAACAGCTATTTTCAGGTCTCTCCAGAGATGTTCGATCGGGTTCAAGACCGGGCTCGGTCTGGGACACTCAAGAACATTCAGAGACTTGTCCTGAAGCCACTCCTGCGTTGTCTTGGCTGTGTGCTTAGGGTCATTGTCCTGTTGGAAGGGGAACCGCCGCCCCAGTCTGAGGTCCTGAGCGCTCTGGAGCAGGTTTTCATCAAGGATCTCTCTGTACATTGCTCCGTTCATCTTTCCCTCGATCCTTACTAGTCTCCCAGTCCCTGCCGGAAATTACGGAAATTCTGCTTTAAAGAGTGACATTTAAAGCTGATATTCCCTCTTTAGCGGAGAGAATGGTGAACTCTCCATATCTCGGTCCCATAGGGAATGACCTTTACATTTCTATTGTGGAATCGGTTCAACGCTCCAGATTGAATAGAGCTCTTGGTTCTAGTGTGGTGGTAATGGGAGGAATCCAATTCACACCATGGTTCTAGTGTGGTGGTAATGGGAGGAATCCAATTCACACCATGGTTCTAGTGTGGTGGTAATGGGAGGAATCCAATTCACACCATGGTTCTAGTGTGGTGGTAATGGGAGGAATCCAATTCACACCATGGTTCTAGTGTGGTGGTAATGGGAGGAATCCAATTCATACCGTGGTTCTAGTGTGGTGGTAATGGGAGGAATCTAATTCACACCGTGGTTCTAGTGTGGTGGTAATGGGGGGAATCTAATTCACACCGTGGTTCTAGTGTGGTGGTAATGGGAGGAATCCTATTCACACCATGGTTCTAGTGTGGTGGTAATGGGGGATTCCAGTTCACACCATGGTTCTAGTGTGGTGGTAATGGGAGGAATCCAATTCACACCATGGTTCTAGTGTGGTGGTAATGGGAGGAATCCAATTCACACCATGGTTCTAGTGTGGTGGTAATGGGAGGAATCTAATTCACACCATGGTTCTAGTGTGGTGGTAATGGGAGGAATCCAATTCACACCATGGTTCTAGTGTGGTGGTAATGGGAGGAATCCAATTCACACCATGGTTCTAGTGTGGTGGTAATGGGGGGAATCCAATTCACACCATGGTTCTAGTGTGGTGGTAATGGGAGGAATCCAATTCACACCATGGTTCTAGTGTGGTGGTAATGGGAGGAATCTAATTCACACCGTGGTTCTAGTGTGGTGGTAATGGGAGGAATCTAATTCACACCATGGTTCTAGTGTGGTGGTAATGGGAGGAATCCAATTCACACCATGGTTCTAGTGTGGTGGTAATGGTTAAATGTATGAGAGTAAAAAGTACATGATTTTCTTCAGGAATGTAGTGAAGTAAAAGTCAAAAATACGTTTTATTTGATTTTATTTAACCTTTATTTAACCAGGTAGGCTAGTTGAGAACACCTTTATTTAACCAGGTAGGCTAGTTGAGAACACCTTTATTTAACCAGGTAGGCTAGTTGAGAACACCTTTATTTAACCAGGTAGGCTAGTTGAGAACACATTTATTTAACCAGGTAGGCTAGTTGAGAACACCTTTATTTAACCAGGTAGGCTAGTTGAGAACACCTTTATTTAACCAGGTAGGCTAGTTGAGAACACCTTTATTTAACCAGGTAGGCTAGTTGAGAACACCTTTATTTAACCAGGTAGGCTAGTTGAGAACACCTTTATTTAACCAGGTAGGCTAGTTGAGAACACCTTTATTTAACCAGGTAGGCTAGTTGAGAACACCTTTATTTAACCAGGTAGGCTAGTTGAGAACACCTTTATTTAACCAGGTAGGCTAGTTGAGAACACCTTTATTTAACCAGGTAGGCTAGTTGAGAACACCTTTATTTAACCAGGTAGGCTAGTTGAGAACACCTTTATTTAACCAGGTAGGCTAGTTGAAAACACCTTTATTTAACCAGGTAGGCTAGTTGAGAACACCTTTATTTAACCAGGTAGGCAAGTTGAGAACACCTTTATTTAACCAGGTAGGCTAGTTGAGAACACCTTTATTTAACCAGGTAGGCTAGTTGAGAACACCTTTATTTAACCAGGTAGGCTAGTTGAGAACACCTTTATTTAACCAGGTAGGCTAGTTGAGAACACCTTTATTTAACCAGGTAGGCTAGTTGAGAACACCTTTATCTAACCAGGTAGGCTAGTTGAAAACACCTTTATTTAACCAGGTAGGCTAGTTGAGAACACCTTTATTTAACCAGGTAGGCTAGTTGAGAACACCTTTATTTAACCAGGTAGGCTAGTTGAAAACACCTTTATTTAACCAGGTAGGCTAGTTGAGAACACCTTTATTTAACCAGGTAGGCTAGTTGAGAACACCTTTATTTAACCAGGTAGGCTAGTTGAGAACACCTTTATTTAACCAGGTAGGCTAGTTGAGAACACCTTTATTTAACCAGGTAGGCTAGTTGAAAACATCTTTATTTAACCAGGTAGGCTAGTTGAGAACACCTTTGTTTAACCAGGTAGGCTAGTTGAGAACACCTTTATTTAACCAGGTAGGCTAGTTGAGAACACCTTTATTTAACCAGGTAGGCTAGTTGAGAACAAGTTCTCATTTGCAACTGCGACCTGGACCAAGATAAAGCAAAGCAATTCAACAACACAGAGTTACACATGGAGTAAACAAACATAAACATACTATAAAACATACTATATGAATAGTAAAGTACAGTACAGATACCCTAATAAAACTACTTAAGTAGTACTTGAAAGTATTTTTTACTTATAGTACTTTACACCACTGCCAATACAATACCACCTCTCTAAATCAAATCAAATTTTATTGGTCACATACACGGTTAGTAGATGTTATTGCTAGCGTAGCCAAATGCAATGCTACCTCTCAAGTACTCCTTTCCTAGACTAGAGAGAAACTTTCTCTGAGTCTGAACTGTACCAAAGCTTACGAGGGAACAAACTGTCCACTCGTTTCAACACACATTCCTGTTGCTCTGAATCTGACACTACAAATAGTGATAAACAACAGCATCTTGACCCTAACCGTCTAACTCACCCCTTAACCCTGTTGCACATCCTTCCACAGTGCAAACGTCAGAATTTGACATGGAGCCAACTGATAAACAGCTTCCTGACCATAACCCTCCTAACACTCCAAGGGTATGTCTCAAATACTACCTTGTTCCATATATACACCACCCAATGGGCCCTGATCAAAAGCACTGCACTATATAGGGAATAGGGTGAATTTGAGATGCTTGTGATTATAGCTCCAACAGTACAGTAATATATAATGCTTGTGTTTCTAGCTCCAACAGTACAGTAATATCTAATGCTTGTGTTTCTAGCTCCAACAGTACAGTAATATCTAATGCTTGTGTTTCTAGCTCCAACAGTACAGTAATATCTAATGCTTGTGTTTCTAGCTCCACCAGTACAGTAATATCTAATGCTTGTGTTTCTAGCTCCACCAGTACAGTAATATCTAATGCTTGTGTTTCTAGATCCAACAGTACAGTAATATCTAATGCTTGTGTTTCTAGCTCCAACAGTACAGTAATACCTAATGCTTGTGTTTATAGATCCAACAGTACAGTAATATCTAATGCTTGTGTTTCTAGCTCCAACAGTACAGTAATATCTAATGCTTGTGTCTCTAGCTCCAACAGTACAGTAATATCTAATGCTTGTGTTTCTAGCTCCACCAGTACAGTAATATCTAATGCTTGTGTTTCTAGCTCCAACAGTACAGTAATATCTAATGCTTGTGTTTCTAGCTCCACCAGTACAGTAATATCTAATGCTTGTGTTTCTAGCTCCAACAGTACAGTAATATCTAATGCTTGTGTTTCTAGCTCCAACAGTACAGTAATATCTAATGCTTGTGTTTCTAGCTCCAACAGTACAGTAATATCTAATGCTTGTGTTTCTAGCTCCAACAGTACAGTAATATCTAATGCTTGTGTTTCTAGCTCCAACAGTACAGTAATATCTAATGCTTGTGTTTCTAGCTCCACCAGTACAGTAATATCTAATGCTTGTGTTTCTAGCTCCACCAGTACAGTAATATCTAATGCTTGTGTTTCTAGATCCAACAGTACAGTAATATCTAATGCTTGTGTTTCTAGCTCCAACAGTACAGTAATACCTAATGCTTGTGTTTATAGATCCAACAGTACAGTAATATCTAATGCTTGTGTTTCTAGCTCCAACAGTACAGTAATATCTAATGCTTGTGTCTCTAGCTCCAACAGTACAGTAATATCTAATGCTTGTGTTTCTAGCTCCACCAGTACAGTAATATCTAATGCTTGTGTTTCTAGCTCCAACAGTACAGTAATATCTAATGCTTGTGTTTCTAGCTCCACCAGTACAGTAATATCTAATGCTTGTGTTTCTAGCTCCAACAGTACAGTAATATCTAATGCTTGTGTTTCTAGCTCCAACAGTACAGTAATATCTAATGCTTGTGTTTCTAGCTCCAACAGTACAGTAATATCTAATGCTTGTGTTTCTAGCTCCAACAGTACAGTAATATCTAATGCTTGTGTTTCTAGCTCCACCAGTACAGTAATATCTAATGCTTGTGTTTCTAGCTCCAACAGTAGAGTAATATCTAATGCTTGTGTTTCTAGCTCCAACAGTACAGTAATATCTAATGCTTGTGTTTCTAGCTCCAACAGTACAGTAATATCTAATGCTTGTGTTTCTAGCTCCAACAGTACAGTAATATCTAATGCTTGTGTTTCTAGCTCCACCAGTACAGTAATATCTAATGCTTGTGTTTCTAGCTCCAACAGTACAGTAATATCTAATGCTTGTGTTTCTAGCTCCAACAGTACAGTAATATCTAATGCTTGTGTTTCTAGCTCCAACAGTACAGTAATATCTAATGCTTGTGTTTCTAGCTCCAACAGTACAGTAATATCTAATGCTTGTGTTTCTAGCTCCAACAGTACAGTAATATCTAATGCTTGTGTTTCTAGCTCCAACAGTACAGTAATATCTAATGCTTGTGTTTCTAGATCCAACAGTACAGTAATATCTAATGCTTGTGTTTCTAGCTCCACCAGTACAGTAATATCTCATGCTTGTGTTTCTAGATCCAACAGTACAGTAATATCTAATGCTTGTGTTTCTAGCTCCAACAGTACAGTAATATCTAATGCTTGTGTTTCTAGATCCAACAGTACAGTAATATCTAATGCTTGTGTTTCTAGCTCCAACAGTACAGTAATATCTAATGCTTGTGTTTCTAGCTCCAACAGTACAGTAATACCTAATGCTTGTGTTTCTAGCTCCAACAGAACAGTAATATCTAATGCTTGTGTTTCTAGCTCCAACAGTACAGTAATATCTAATGCTTGTGTTTCTAGATCCAACAGTACAGTAATATCTAATGCTTGTGTTTCTAGCTCCAACAGTACAGTAATATCTAATGCTTGTGTTTCTAGCTCCAACATTACAGTAATATCTAATGCTTGTGATTATAGCTCCAACAGTACTGTAATATCTAATGCTTGTGATTATAGCTCCAACAGTACAGTAATATCTAATGCTTGTGTTTCTAGCTCCAACAGTAATATCTAATGCTTGTGTTTCTAGCTCCAACAGTGCAGTAATATCTAATGCTTGTGTTTCTAGCTCCAACAGTAATATCTAATGCTTGTGTTTCTAGCTCCAACAGTAATATCTAATGCTTGTGTTTATAGCTCCAACAGTACAGTAATATCTAATGCTTGTGTTTCTAGCTCCAACAGTAATATCTAATGCTTGTGTTTATAGCTCCAACAGTACAGTAATATCTAATGCTTGTGTTTCTAGCTCCAACAGTACAGTAATATCTAATGCTTGTGTTTCTAGCTCCAACAGTACAGTAATACCTAATGCTTGTGTTTCTAGCTTCAACATACAGTAATATCTAATGCTTGTGTTTCTAGCTCCAACAGTACAGTAATATCTAATGCTTGTGTCTCTAGATCCAACAGTACAGTAATACCTAATGATTGTGTTTCTAGATCCAACAGTACAGTAATATCTAATGCTTGTGTTTCTAGATCCAACAGTACAGTAATATATAATGCTTGTGTCTCTAGATCCAACAGTACAGTAATATCTAATGCTTGTGTTTCTAGATCCACCAGTACAGTAATATCTAATGCTTGTGTTTCTAGATCCAACAGTACAGTAATATCTAATGCTTGTGTTTCTAGCTCCAACAGTACAGTAATATCTAATGCTTGTGTTTCTAGATCCACCAGTACAGTTAACTATCTATTCTGAACTTCACTTCCACTCAGATACAGATTCAATTTTAAAAGGACCTTTCACCTGGACCAGGCCTGTCATTTAGAGTAGGAGGGCTGATCTAGGATCAGATCCCCTTTAATCATAATGATCTGATAGCACTCCTACTCTGAGACTTTTATTGGGCCCCGGAGTCTCCAGTATTGCGATAGCAGGTTATGAACAAATTATTTACACACACACAACTATAAATCCCACTCAATCCAAAAACCACAGGAATGTTATGTTGTCAGCCAGCTACTATGTGTACAATAGGTTTCCAGGAAACAGAGACGGGGCCAAATGAGACGAGATGAGGTAAGACAGGGCTGAGAAGAGACGTTTAACAGTAAGACGGGGCTGAGAAGAGAGATTTTACAGTAAGACGGGGCTGAGAAGAGAGGTTTTACAGTAAGACGTTGCTGAGAAGAGAGGTTTTACAGTAAGACAGGGCTGAGAAGAGAGGTTTTACAGTAAGACGTGGCTGAGAAGAGAGATTTTACAGTAAGCTGTGGCTGAGAAGAGAGATTTTACAGTAAGCTGTGGCTGAGAAGAGAGGTTTTACAGTAAGACGGGGCTGAGAAGAGAGGTTTTACAGTAAGACGTGGCTGAGAAGAGAGATTTTACAGTAAGCTGTGGCTGAGAAGAGAGGTTTTACAGTAAGACGGGGCTGAGAAGAGAGGTTTTACAGTAAGACGTGGCTGAGAAGAAAGGTTTTACAGTAAGACGGTGCTGAGAAGAGAGGTTTTACAGTAAGACATGGCTGAGAATAGAGGTTTTACAGTAACACAGGGCTGAGAAGAGAGGTTTTACAGTAAGACAGGGCCGAGAAGAGAGGTTTTACAGTAAGACGTTGCTGAGAAGAGAGGTTTTACAGTAAGACGGGGCTGAGAAGAGAGGTTTTACAGTAAGACGTGGCTGAGAAGAGAGATTTTACAGTAAGCTGTGGCTGAGAAGAGAGGTTTTACAGTAAGACGGGGCTGAGAAGAGAGGTTTTACAGTAAGACGTGGCTGAGAAGAAAGGTTTTACAGTAAGACGGTGCTGAGAAGAGAGGTTTTACAGTAAGACGTGGCTGAGAATAGAGATTTTACAGTAACACAGGACTGAGAAGAGAGGTTTTACAGTAAGACAGGGCCGAGAAGAGAGGTTTTACAGTAAGACGTGGCTGAGAAGAAAGGTTTTACAGTAAGACGGGGCTGAGAAGAGAGGTTTTACAGTAAGACAGGGCTGAGAAGAGAGGTTTTACAGTAAGACGGGGCTGAGAAGAGAGGTTTTACAGTAAGACGGGGCTGAGAAGAGAGGTTTTACAGTAAGACGGGGCTGAGAAGAGAGGTTTTACAGTAAGACGGGGCTGGGAAGAGAGGTTTTACAGTAAGAAAGGGCTGAGAAGAGAGGTTTTACAGTAAGACGGGGCTGAGAAGAGAGGTTTTACAGTAAGACAGGGCTGAGAAGAGAGGTTTTACAGTAAGACGGGGCTGAGAAGAGAGGTTTTACAGTAAGACAGGGCTGAGAAGAGAGGTTTTACAGTAAGACGTGGCTGAGAAGAGAGGTTTTACAGTAAGTGCTACAGTCGGAAGCTGTAGACTTGAAGACGTTTATGTTTTATATTTAACAGACACTCAAAATCAAATCAGATGTTATTGGTCACATGGTTAGCAGATGTTATTGGTCACATGGTTAGCAGATGTTATTGGTCACATGGTTAGCAGATGTTATTGGTCACATGGTTAGCAGATGTTATTGGTCACATGGTTAGCAGATGTTATTGGTCACATGGTTAGCAGATGTTATTGGTCACATGGTTAGCAGATGTTATTGGTCACATGGTTAGCAGATGTTATTGGTCACATGGTTAGCAGATGTTATTGGTCACATACACATGGTTAGCAGATGTTATTGGTCACATGGTTAGCAGATGTTATTGGTCACATGGTTAGCAGATGTTATTGGTCACATGGTTAGCAGATGTTATTAGTCACATGGTTAGCAGATTTTATTGGTCACATGGTTAGCAGATGTTATTGGTCACATGGTTAGCAGATGTTATTGGTCACATGGTTAGCAGATGTTATTGGTCACATGGTTAGCAGATGTTATTGGTCACATGGTTAGCAGATGTTATTGGTCACATGGTTAGCAGATGTTATTGGTCACATACACATGGTTAGCAGATGTTATTGATCACATACACAGGGTTAGTAGATGCTATTGGTCACATACACATGGTTAGCAGATGTTATTGGTCAACATACACATGGTTAGCAGATGTTATTGGTCACATACACATGGTTAGCAGATGTTATTGGTCACATACACATGGTTAGCAGATGTTATTGGTCACATACACATGGTTAGCAGATGTTATTGGTCACATACACATGGTTAGCAGATGTTATTGGTCACACATACACATAGTTAGCAGATGTTATTGGTCAACATACACATGGCTAGCAGATGTTATTGGTCACATACACATGGTTAGCAGATGTTATTGGTCACATACACATGGTTAGCAGATGTTATTGATCACATACACAGGGTTAGTAGATGCTATTGGTCACATACACATGGTTAGCAGATGTTATTGGTCACATACACATGGTTAGCAGATGTTATTGGTCACATACACATGGTTAGCAGATGTTATTGGTCACATACACATGGTTAGCAGATGTTATTGGTCACATACACATGGTTAGCAGATGTTATTGGTCAACATACATATGGTTAGCAGATGTTATTGGTTACATACACATGGTTAGCAGATGTTATTGGTCAACATACACATGGTTAGCAGATGATATTGGTCACATACACATGGTTAGCTGATGTTATTGGTCACATACACATGGTTAGCAGATGTTATTGATCACATACACAGGGTTAGCAGATGCTATTGGTCACATACACATGGTTAGCAGATGTTATTGGTCACATACACATGGTTAGCAGATGTTATTGGTCACATACACATTGTTAGCAGATGTTATTGGTCACATGGTTAGTAGATGTTATTGGTCACATACACATGGTTAGCAGATGTTATTGGTCAACATACACATGGTTAGCAGATGTTATTGGTCACATACACATGGTTAGCATATGTTATTGGTCAACATACACATGGTTAGCAGATGTTATTGGTCACATACACATGGTTAGCAGATGTTATTGGTCACATACACATGGTTAGCAGATGTTATTGGTCACATACACATGGTTAGCAGATGTTATTGGTCAACATACATATGGTAGCAGATGTTATTGGTCACATACACATGGTTAGCAGATGTTATTGGTCAACATACACATGGTTAGCAGATGTTATTGGTCACATACACATGGTCAGCAGATGTTATTGGTCACATACATATGGTCAGCAGATGTTATTGGTCACATGGTTAGCAGATGTTATTGGTCACATACACATGGTTAGCAGATGTTATTGGTCACATACACATGGTTAGCAGATGTTATTGGTCACATACACATGGTTAGCAGATGTTATTGGTCACATACACATGGTCAGCAGATGTTATTGGTCACATACACATGGTCAGCAGATGTTATTGGTCACATGGTTAGCAGATGTTATTTGTCACATACACATGGTTAGCAGATGTTATTGGTCACATGGTTAGCAGATGTTATTGGTCAACATACACATGGTTAGCAGATGTTATTGGTCACATACACATGGTTAGCAGATGTTATTGGTCAACATACACATGGTTAGCAGATGTTATTGGTCACATACACATGGTCAGCAGATGTTATTGGTCACATACACATGGTTAGCAGATGTTATTGGTCACATACACATGGTTAGCAGATGTTATTGGTCAACATACACATGGTTAGCAGATGTTATTGGTCACATACACATGGTTAGCAGATGTTATTGGTCACATGGTTAGCAGATGTTATTGGTCACATACACATGGTTAGCAGATGTTATTGGTCACATACACATGGTCAGCAGATGTTATTGGTCACATGGTTAGCAGATGTTATTGGTCACATACACATGGTCAGCAGATGTTATTGGTCACATACACATGGTCAGCAGATGTTATTGGTCACATGGTTAGCAGATGTTATTGGTCACATGGTTAGCAGATGTTATTGGTCACATACAAATGGTTAGCAGATGTTATTGGTCACATACACATGGTTAGCAGATGTTATTGGTCACATACACATGGTCAGCAGATGTTATTGGTCACATACACATGGTCAGCAGATGTTATTGGTCACATGGTTAGCAGATGTTATTGGTCACATACACATGGTTAGCAGATGTTATTGGTCACATACACATGGTTAGCAGATGTTATTGGTCACATACACATGGTTAGCATATGTTATTTGTCACATACACATGGTTAGCAGATGTTATTGGTCACATGGTTAGCAGATGTTATTGGTCAACATACACATGGTTAGCAGATGTTATTGGTCACATACACATGGTCAGCAGATGTTATTGGTCACATACACATGGTTAGCAGATGTTATTGGTCACATACACATGGTTAGCAGATGTTATTGGTCAACATACACATGGTTAGCAGATGTTATTGGTCACATACACATGTCAGCAGATGTTATGGTCACATGGTTAGCAGATGTTATTGGTCACATACACATGGTTAGCAGATGTTATTGGTCACATACACATGGTTAGCAGATGTTATTGGTCACATACACATGGTTAGCAGATGTTATTGGTCACATACACATGGTCAGCAGATGTTATTGGTCACATACACATGGTCAGCAGATGTTATTGGTCACATGGTTAGCAGATGTTATTGGTCACATGGTTAGCAGATGTTATTGGTCACATACACATGGTTAGCAGATGTTATTGGTCACATACACATAGTCAGCAGATGTTATTGGTCACATGGTTAGCAGATGTTATTGGTCACATACACATGATTAGCAGATGTTATTGGTCACATACACATGGTTAGCAGATGTTATTGGTCACATACACATGGTTAGCAGATGTTATTGGTCAACATACACATGGCTAGCAGATGTTATTGGTCACATACACATGGTTAGCAGATGTTATTGGTCACATACACATGGTTAGCAGATGTTATTGGTCACATACACATGGTCAGCAGATGTTATTGGTCACATGGTTAGCAGATGTTATTGGTCACATACACACGGTTAGCAGGTGTTATTGGTCACATACACATGGTTAGCAGATGTTATTGGTCACATACACATGGTTAGCAGATGTTATTGGTCAACATACACATGGTTAGCAGATGTTATTGGTCACATACACATGGTCAGCAGATGTTATTGGTCACATACACATGGTCAGCAGATGTTATTGGTCACATGGTTAGCAGATGTTATTGGTCACATACACATGGTTAGCAGATGTTATTGGTCACATACACATGGTTAGCAGATGTTATTGGTCACATACACATGGTTAGCATATGTTATTTGTCACATACACATGGTTAGCAGATGTTATTGGTCACATGGTTAGCAGATGTTATTGGTCAACATACACATGGTTAGCAGATGTTATTGGTCACATACACATGGTCAGCAGATGTTATTGGTCACATACACATGGTTAGCAGATGTTATTGGAATATATAAATATTTGGACGAGCGATGTAAAAAGTGGCATTGACTAAGATATAGTAGAATAGAATACAGTACATACATATGAGATGAGTAATGCCAAAAATATGTAAACATTACTAAAGTGACCAGAGTTCCTTTATTAGAGTGGCCAGTGGTTTCATGTCTATGTGTATGGGGCAGCAGCCTCTAAGGTGTAGGGTTGAGTAACTGGGTGGAAGCTGGCTAGTGATGGCTATTTAACAGTCTGATGACCTTGAGATAGAAGCTGTTTTTCAGTCTCTCGTTCCACAGCTTTGATGCACCTGTACTGACCTCGCCTTCTGGATGATAGCGGGGTGAACAGGCAGTGCTTGTTGTCCTTGATGATTTTTGTTGGCCTTCCTGTGACATCGAGTGCTGTAGGTGTCCTGGAGGGCAGAACACCCCATATCCAGAGCACTAACTCATGTAGCTAAGACAACCAGGCCAAGGAAACCCTTACTTGTGGGTGTGTGTGTGTGTGGGTGGTTGGGTGGGTGTGTGGGTGCGTGTGGGTGTGTGTACATTATCCTGATGATTTGTTGGTGACTCGGGTCTGTAAGTAACAGAACAAACTGAAAAGCCTCCTGTAGTTAGCCTCCTGTAGTTAGCCTCCTGTAGTTAGCCGGCAGGAAAGGGGGAAAGGAACAGGAAAGGAGAGTAGAGAATAGGAGAGGAGGGGAGGAAAGCAGAGGAGGAGAGGGAGAGGAGGGGAGGAAAGCAGAGGAGGAGAGGAGAGGAGAGGAGGAAAGCAGAGGAAGAGAGGAGAGGAGAGGAGGGGAGGAGAGGGGAGGAAAGGAGAGGAGGAGAGGAGGGGAGGAGACGGGAGGAAAGGAGAGGAGAGGAGAGGAGAGGAGAGGAGAGAGGAGAGGAGAGGAGAGGAGAGGAGAGGAGAGGAGAGGAGAGGAGAGGAGAGGAGGGGAGGGGAGGAAAGGAGAGGAGGCGAGGAAAGCAGAGGAGGAGAGGAGGAGAGGAAAGCAGAGGAGGAGAGGAGAGGGGAGGAAAGGAGAGGAGGGGAGGAGGCGAGGAAAGCAGAGGAGGAGAGGAGAGGGGAGGAAAGGAGAGGAGGAGAGGAGAGGGGAGGAAAGGAGAGGAGTAGAGGGGAGGAAAGGGGAGGAAAGGAGAGGAACGGAAAGGAAAGGATAGGAGGATATATCCAGTTTTGTACCAAATGGAACTCTATACTATTCCCTATATAATATATTACTTTTGATCAGGGCCCACAGGGCGAAGTAATGCACTAAATAGGGAATAGAGGTGCCATTCGGGACACACCCTCTATTGTCCCGGCTGGGCCGAAACTACACACTGGCAAAAGACAATAGGAGGCGGGGGGGGGGGGGGGGGGGGGGGGGGGAGTTAGCCTCTAGAGGGTTGCCAATAATAAACACAGTGACAGTTATTCATTATATTTATAGCTACTAAGGAAGTTGGGTTAACGGCTCCACAACCACACAGACACACAAAGCATGTAGTCCTCAACCCACAGGGACTCATACGAGGACCAAGACCAGACGGGGAACCCACATTTCCACTGCTTTTAAGGACTGGCTGCCTGTCAGTTTTAGAATATATTTGAAGATTCTTATATTGTTTTAAAAAATAAATAAATCCATGACTGGGCACCCCAATACATGTCAGACATGCTTTAAGTGATGTATCCAGTAGGTCCCTCAGGTCCTCTGGCCTTTTAAGTCTCCCAAAGCCTAGGACCAAGAGGCTTGGAGAGGCAGCCTTTTAACTATCCCAAAGCCCAGGACCAGGAGGCATAGAGAGAGAGCCTTTAGTTACTATGCCCCCAGCCTTTAGTTACTATGCCCCCAGCCTTTAGTTACTATGCCCCCAGCCTTTAGTTACTATGTCCCCAGACTTTAGTTACTATGCCTTTAGTTACTATGCCCCCAGCCTCTAGTTACTATGGCCCCAGCCTTTAGTTATTATTACCCCAGCCTTTAGTTACTATGCCCCCAGCCTTTAGTTACTATGTCCCCAGACTTTAGTTACTATGCCTTTAGTTACTATGCCCCCAGCCTCTAGTTACTATGGCCCCAGCCTTTAGTTATTATTACCCCAGCCTCTAGTTACTATTACCCCAGCCTTTAGTTACTATGCCCCCAGCCTTTAGTTACTATGCCCCCAGCCTTTAGTTACTATGTCCCCAGACTTTAGTTACTATGCCTTTAGTTACTATGCCCCCAGCCTCTAGTTACTATGGCCCCAGCCTTTAGTTATTATTACCCCAGCCTCTAGTTACTATTACCCCAGCCTTTAGTTACTATGCCCCCAGCCTCTAGTTACGATGCCCCCAGCCTTTAGTTACTATGTCCCAGCCTTTAGTTACTATGCCCCCAGCCTTTAGTTACTATGCCCCCAGCCTTTAGTTACTATTACCCCAGACTTTAGTTACTATGCCCCAGCCTCTAGTTACTATCCCCCCAGCCTCTAGTTACTATTACCCCAGCCTTTAGTTACTATGTCCCCAGCCTTTAGTTACTATGCCCCCAGCCTTTAGTTACTATGCCCCCATCCTTTAGTTACTATGCCCCCAGCCCCAGCCTTTAGTTACTATGTCCCCAGCCTTTAGTTACTATTACCCCAGCCTTTAGTTACTATGCCCCCAGCCTTTAGTTACTATGCCCCCATCCTTAGTTACTATTACCCCAGCCTTTAGTTACTATGCCCCCAGCCTTTAGTTACTATTACCCCAGCCTTTAGTTACTATGTCCCCAGCCTTAGTTACTATGCCCCAGCCTTTAGTTACTATTACCCCAAGGCCTTTAGTTTACTATGCCCCAGCCTTTAGTTACTATGCCCCCAGCCTTTAGTGACTATGCCCCCAGCCTTTAGTTACTATGCCCCCAGCCTTTAGTTACTATTACCCCAGCCTTTAGTTTACTATGCCCCCAGCCTTTAGTTACTATGTCCCCAGCCTTTAGTTACTATGTCTTGAGTTACTATGTCCCCCAGCCTCTAGTTACTATGGCCCCAGCCTTTAGTTATTATTACCCCACCTCTAGTTACTATTACCCAGCCTTTATTACTATTACCCCAGCCTTTAGTTACTATTACCCCAGCCTTTAGTTACTATTGCCCCCAGCCTCTAGTTACGATGCCCCCAGCCTTTAGTTACTATGTTCCCAGACTTTAGTTACTATGCCCCCAGCCTTTAGTTACTATTACCCCAGACTTTAGTTACTATGCCCCCAGCCTCTAGTTACTATGCCCCCAGCCTCTAGTTACTATTACCCCAGCCTTTAGTTACTATGCCCCCAGCCTCTAGTTATTATGCCCCCAGCCTTTAGTTACTATGCCCCCAGCCTTTAGTTACTATGCCCCCAGCCTCTAGTTACTATTACCCCAGCCTTTAGTTACTATGCCCCCAGCCTCTAGTTATTATGCCCCCAGCCTTTAGTTACTATGCCCCCAGCCTCTAGTTATTATGCCCCCAGACTTTAGTTACTATGCCCCCAGTCTTTAGTTACTATGCTCCCAGCCTTTAGTTACTATGCCTCCAGTCTCTGGAATAGCCTGTCAGAGAACCTGAGGGGGACTGAAACTGTGGACATATTTACCCTCTTCAGGACGGTTGAGCTAACGTAGGCTAATGTGATTAGCATGAGGTTGTAAGTAACAAGAACATCTCCCAGGACATAGACATATCTGATATTGGACAGAAAGCTTAAATTCTTGTTAATCTAACTGCACTGTCCAATTTACAGTAGCTATTACAGTGAAATAATACCATGCTATTGTTTGAGGAGAGTGTACAATTTTGAACATGAAAAGTTATTAATAAACAAATTGGGCACATTTGGGCAGACTTGATACAACATTTGAACAGCAATGCAATGGTTCATTGAATCAGTCAAAAAATTTACACATACACTGCTGCCATCCAGTGGCCAAAATCTAAATTGCGCCTGGGCTGGAATAATACATTACGGCATTTCAAAGATTATGAAAAAATACGAACATTTGATCTTTTACCAGATCTATTCTGTTATATTCTCCTACATTCATTTCACATTTTCACAAACTTCATAGTGTTTCCTTTCAAATGGTATCAATAATATGTCATATTCTTGATTCAGGTCCTGAGCTACAGGCTATTAAATTTGAATATGTAATTTTAAGCGAAAATTAAAATAAAATAAAATATTCTTAGAAGATATTTTAAAACAAACCTTTTAACTTTGCTTTTTAGTTGTTAATTTTTTTTATTGTATTTTTTTTATTATAAAATTTGTTGTGTAGTAAATATTTAAGCTTTTATTGTCATTGTTTATTTATTTATTTATTTTATTGTGTTACATTTCATGTCTGAAATAGGCTGTATAAATAAAGCTTGATTTGATTTGATAGATTAATAAGAATTCATTTGGTGTGAAATAAAACAGGACACAGACATGAAGTCATTCTGACGTCTCTTCACTGTCTGAAATCAGAGAACTGAATGTGGGGGGGCAGAGAGAGAGAGAAGAATAGAGAGAGCGAGAGCGAGAGCGAGAGAGAGAGAGAATAGAGAGAGCGAGAGTGAGAGAGAGAGAGAGCGAGAGCGAGAGCGAGAGCGAGAGCGAGAGAGAATAGAGAGAGCGAGAGCGAGAGTGAGAGAGAGAGAGAGCGAGAGCGAGAGCGAGAGCGAGAGAGAGAGAGAGAGAGAATAGAAAAAGAGAGAAAAAGAGAGAGAGAGAAGAATAGAGAGAGAGAGAGAGAGAGAGAGAGAGAGAGAGAGAGAGAGAGAGAGAGGGAAGAGAGAGCGAGAGGGAAAGAGAGAGGAAGAGAGGAATAGACAAAGAGAGAAAGAGAAAGAGAGCGAGACAGACAGACAAAGGCAGAGAGAGAGACAGAGAGAGAGACAGAGAGGGAGGCACAGAGAGAGACAGAGAGGGAGGCACAGAGAGAGACAGAGAGGTAGGCACAGAGAGAGACAGAGAGGGAGGCACAGAGAGAGACAGAGAGGTAGGCACAGAGAGAGACAGAAGGAGGCGCAGAGAGAGACAGAGAGGGAGGCACAGAGAGAGACAGAGAGGGAGGCACAGAGAGAGACAGAGAGGGAGGCACAGAGAGAGACAGAGAAAGAGGGTTGTGGTTGGGGTATAAATCTCCTTCCTAAGCATCAGTAGCCGGTCCACTGGGTCATCCTCCATCTGCAGAGCTCTTCCTGACCAGAGACAGAGACAACCAGGAACACACCATAAGAGAGAGAGAGAGAGCCCTGGCTGGGACAGCGAGTCAGACACACAATGGCAGAGATAGAGACTATTTGCACATCGTTACAGACACTGTATGTAATGTAACACACTGTAACATAATGACATTTGTGAGTGTAATGTTTGCAGTTCATTATTATTGTTTATTTGACTTTGTTTAATATCTACATCACTTGCTTTGGCAATGTTAACATTGAGAGAGAGA
>NC_034188.2:90690887-90755738 GCF_002021735.2 Oncorhynchus kisutch | reverse complement strand
GAGAGAGAGAGAAGAGGAGAGAGACAGAGAGAGAGAGAAGAGAGAAGAGAGAGGAGAGAGAGAGAGAGACAGAGAGAGATGAAGAGGAAATCCTGTTGAAGTGAACAGTCTGTGTGAGCAGCAAGTAACTTCCATCGTTCCTGTTCTGAGTAACTCATATATATATAAATAACAGCCACATGTCACAGCTTTCATTTCGCTGCCCGTTGTTTCCCGCCACAACGAACAACCTGTTATTCACACCTTCAAAAACACTGAAAAGCTGCAAATAAAGAGCTTTCACACCTGTTCGGCACATACCCCGAACTTCGGATACTTTTTCACACCTCGGGTCTCTATCCCCTCGTTTGTTACCTACAGATGTAGCCTATTGAATAACATTCTAGACTGTGCATAAAGATGCAGCCTCCAATTGCAACGTCTGCCTATATGCCCACACATACCGTCTCGAGAACATGCTCTATTTTTACTACCCGAGGAACACCATGTTAGTCATTTCCGTTGTCAAAATAGGCCAACTTCACTGTCAAACGTGAATGGTCATTCTTCTTCATCTTTGAAATGTCCAAACTACATCTCTAATGCCGATTATTTGATCTCTATCAGTTTCATGGGAATTTAAATCTTCTTGAATTGACTGTTTTGAGAACAGATGCTGTTAACATAAAAATAAAATAACCTTTCATGTATTTTCTATACAGTATATTTTTTGCCTAGTGACGAGCGGGGGTGGGGGGGGGGGGGGGGGCGCATGAGATATTTATGAGGGACTATATTCAACCATCCTAAAATACCCTGAGAAATTAGTTCTTTTAAATTTGGGTGTGACACTGACGTTATACTACTGCTATTATATTTTGGTTGTGAATGAATCATTTTCAAGACATTGTTTCAACTTTGATCGTACTGAATGGGAACCAGGGTGACAAGAAATGTGGTGCAGCAAATTAGCTAATTGAAGCACACCTATCACAGGAGGCTGGTGGCGCCTTAATTTGGGAGGACGGGGCTCGTGGTAACGGTTGAAGAGGAATTATTGGAATGGTATCAAACACATGGTTTCCATTTACTCCATTACAGGCCATTATTATGAGGTGTCCCTCCCCTCACCAGCCTCCACTGGCACCTACATAGCTTGGTCTTTCACCTCACGAAAAAATTTGGTGATGCAAAAAAAAACGAGAGACCACATTTGTGGCTGTTTTATGGAATGGGAGTGTAAAACGGGATTGTGGTTGGTCACGGGGAATGTAAAACAGGATTCTGGTTGGTCACGGGGGATTGTAAAACAGGATTCTGGTTGGTCACGGGGAATGTAAAACAGGATTCTGGTTGGTCACGGGGGGAATGTAAAACAGGATTCTGGTTGGTCACGAGGAATGTAAAACAGGATTCTGGTTGGTCACGGGGGAATGTAAACGGGATTCTGGTTGGTCACGAGGAATGTAAAACAGGATTCTGGTTGGTCACGGGGGAATGTAAACGGGATTGTGGTTGGTCACGGGGGAATGTAAAACAGGATTCTGGATGGTCACGGGGGGAATGTAAAACAGGATTCTGGTTGGTCACGAGGAATGTAAAACAGGATTCTGGTTGGTCACGGGGGAATGTAAAACAGGATTCTGGTTGGTCACGAGGAATGTAAATGGGATTCTGGTTGGTCACAGGGAATGTAAAACTGGATTCTGGTTGGTCACAGGGAATGTAAAATGGGATTCTGGTTGGTCACGAGGAATGTAAAATGGGATTCTGGTTGGTCACGAGGAATGTAAAACAGGATTCTGGTTGGTCACAGGGAATGTAAAACGGGATTGTGGTTGGTCACGGGGAATGTAAAACAGGATTCTGGATGGTCACGGGGGAATGTAAAACAGGATTCTGGTTGGTCACGAGGAATGTAAAACAGGATTCTGGTTGGTCACGGGGGAATGTAAAACAGGATTCTGGTTGGTCACGAGGAATGTAAACGGGATTCTGGTTGGTCACAGGGAATGTAAGACAGGATTCTGGTTGGTCACAGGGAATGTAAAATGGGATTCTGGTTGGTCACGAGGAATGTAAAATGGGATTCTGGTTGGTCACGAGGAATGTAAAACAGGATTCTGGTTGGTCACAGGGAATGTAAAACAGGATTCTGGTTGGTCACAGGGAATGTAAACAGGATTCTGGATGGTCACGGGGGAATGTAAAACAGGATTCTGGTTGGTCACGAGGAATGTAAAACAGGATTCTGGTTGGTCACGGGGGAATGTAAAACAGGATTCTGGTTGGTCACGAGGAATGTAAACGGGATTCTGGTTGGTCACAGGGAATGTAAAACAGGATTCTGGTTGGTCACAGGGAATGTAAAATGGGATTCTGGTTGGTCACGAGGAATGTAAAATGGGATTCTGGTTGGTCACGAGGAATGTAAAACAGGATTCTGGTTGGTCACAGGGAATGTAAAACAGGATTCTGGTTGGTCACAGGGAATGTAAAACAGGATTCTGGTTGGTCACAGGGAATGTAAAACAGGATTCTGGTTGGTCACAGGGAATGTAAAACAGGATTCTGGTTGGTCACAGGGAATGTAAAACAGGATTCTGGTTGGTCACGAGGAATGTAAAACAGGATTCTGGTTGGTCGCGGGGGAATGTAAAACAGGATTCTGGTTGGTCACAGGGAATGTAAAACGGGATTCTGGTTGGTCACGAGGAGTGTAAAACGGGATTGTGGTTGGTCATGAGGAATGTAAAACGGGATTCTGGTTGGTCACGGGGAATGTAAAACAGGATTCTGGTTGGTCACAGGGAGTGTAAAACGGGATTGTGGTTGGTCATGAGGAATGTAAAACGGGATTCTGGTTGGTCACGAGGAATGTAAAACGGGATTCTGGTTGGTCACAGGGAGTGTAAAACGGGATTCTGGTTGGTCACAGGGAATGTAAAACAGGATTCTGGTTGGTCACAGGGAATGTAAAACTGGATTCTGGTTGGTCACGGGGAATGTAAAACAGGATTCTGGTTGGTCACGAGGAATGTAAAACGGGATTCTGGTTGGTCACGGGGGAATGTAAAACAGGATTCTGGTTGGTCACAGGGAATGTAAAACAGGATTCTGGTTGGTCACGAGGAATGTAAAAACAGGATTCTGGTTGGTCACGAGGAATGTAAAACGGGATTCTGGTTGGTCACGGGGGAATGTAAAACGGGATTCTGGTTGGTCATGAGGAATGTAAACGGGATTCTGGTTGGTCACGGGGAATGTAAAACAGGATTCTGGTTGGTCACGGGGGAATGTAAAACGGGATTCTGGTTGGTCACGGGGGAATGTAAAACAGGATTCTGGTTGGTCACAGGGAATGTAAAACAGGATTCTGGTTGGTCACAGGGAATGTAACAGGATTCTGGATGGTCACGGGGGAATGTAAAACAGGATTCTGGTTGGTCACGAGGAATGTAAAACAGGATTCTGGTTGGTCACGGGGGAATGTAAAACAGGATTCTGGTTGGTCACGAGGAATGTAAACGGGATTCTGGTTGGTCACAGGGAATGTAAAACAGGATTCTGGTTGGTCACAGGGAATGTAAAATGGGATTCTGGTTGGTCACGAGGAATGTAAAATGGGATTCTGGTTGGTCACGAGGAATGTAAAACAGGATTCTGGTTGGTCACAGGGAATGTAAAACAGGATTCTGGTTGGTCACAGGGAATGTAAAACAGGATTCTGGTTGGTCACAGGGAATGTAAAACAGGATTCTGGTTGGTCACAGGGAATGTAAAACAGGATTCTGGTTGGTCACAGGGAATGTAAAACAGGATTCTGGTTGGTCGCGGGGAGGGGAATGTAAAACAGGATTCTGGTTGGTCACAGGGAATGTAAAACGGGATTCTGGTTGGTCACGAGGAGTGTAAAACGGGATTGTGGTTGGTCATGAGGAATGTAAAACGGGATTCTGGTTGGTCACGGGGAATGTAAAACAGGATTCTGGTTGGTCACAGGGAATGTAAAACGGGATTCTGGTTGGTCACGAGGAGTGTAAAACGGGATTGTGGTTGGTCACGAGGAATGTAAACGGGATTCTGGTTGGTCACAGGGAATGTAAAACAGGATTCTGGTTGGTCACAGGGAATGTAAAATGGGATTCTGGTTGGTCACGAGGAATGTAAAATGGGATTCTGGTTGGTCACGAGGAATGTAAAACAGGATTCTGGTTGGTCACAGGGAATGTAAAACAGGATTCTGGTTGGTCACGGGGGAATGTAAAACGGGATTCTGGTTGGTCACGGGGGAATGTAAAACAGGATTCTGGTTGGTCACGAGGAATGTAAAACGGGATTCTGGTTGGTCACAGGGAATGTAAAACAGGATTCTGGTTGGTCACAGGGAATGTGTGTAGAAGAACAAGTCCAATAAAAACAACTAGATTGGCTGCATGTGTGTTTTAACGAGGCCTATTGTAGGTATCAAATCAAACTTTATTAGTCACATATGCCGAATACAACAGGTGTAGATCTTACAGTGAAATACTTACTTACGAGCCTCTAACTGACAATGCAGTTTAAATTAAATACAGGTAAGAATAAGAAATAGAAGTAACAAGTAATTAAAGAGCAGCAGTAAAATAACAATAGCGAGACTATATCCAAGGGGCAACCGGTAGAGTCGACTAACCGGTGCCCCTGCACGTTGAGGTAGTAATATGTAAATGTAGTTGGAGTTATTAAAGTGACTATGCATAGATAACAGAGAGTAGCAGTGGTGTAAAAGAGGAGGGTGGGGGGGGGGGCACTGCAAATAGTCTGGGCAGCCATTTGATTAGATGTTCAGGAGTCTTATGGCTTAGAGGTAAAAGCTGTTTAGAAGCCTCTTGGACCTAGACTTGGCGCTCCGGTACCGCTTGCCGTGTAGTACCAGAGAGAACAGTCTATGACTAGGTTGGCTGGAGTCTTTGACCATTTTTAGGGCCTTCCTCTGACACCGCCTGGTATAGAGGTTTTGGATGGCAGGAATCTTGGCCCGTTCACGCTACCCTCTGTAGTGCCTTGTGGTCGAAGGCCGAACAGTTGCCATACCAGGTAGTGATGTAACCAGTCAGGAGGCTCTCGATGGTGTAGCTGTAGAGCCGGTGTAGTACGATTCGATCTTAGTCCTGTATTGATGCTTTGCCTGTTTGATGGTTCATCGGAGGGCATAGCAGGATTTATTATAAGCTTCCAGGTTAGAGTCCCGCTCCTTGAAAGCGGCAGCTCTACCCTTTATCTCAGTGGGGATGTTGCCTATAATCCATGGCTTCTGGTTGGGGTATGTACGTACGGTCACTGTGTGGACGACGTTATCAATGCACTTATTGATAAAGCCAGTGACTGATGTTGGGTACTCGTCAATGCCATCGGAGGAATCCGGAGGAATCCGGAGGAATCCGGAGGAATCCCGGAACATATTCCAGTATTGTATACCAGTGGTGGTTGGTGCCGTTTAATATTAGGGAGGACCGTTTAATTTTTTATGAGCATTGGCTTATTTCTATTACAGCATATTGGATGACTGTCATTCATATTCCATTCACCCAGTTCAATGTAACAGCGATAGGTTTAGGTTACTGTCATTCATATTCCATTCACCCAGTTCAATGTAACAGCGATAGGTTTAGGTTACTGTCATTCATATTCACCCAGTTCAATGTAACAGCGATAGGTTTAGGTTACTGTCATTCATATTCCATTCACCCAGTTCAATGTAACAGCGATAGGTTTAGGTTACTGTCATTCATATTCCATTCACCCAGTTCAATGTAACAGCGATAGGTTTAGACTACGACATGATACTCAAATTTACCTTAACTCATCATGAGGTTGATACAAAATTAGCCTACACATGAAAGTTTACAACGTAGGTGCACAGGTCGAGAGAAAGTTTAGTAATCAAGTTGACAGACAGTGACACATTCAATATCATCTTGCACTCTCTTACATTGCATCTAGTTGATAGTGGGATGTAATCATCAGTCCAACAGTTGCAAACAAGGGTTTCTATTGGACAAACTCAGGTATGTTTATCCCCGTGGTGTTCCGTTTGCTTCCGTTTAAGAAACATTTGAAAAGAATTGTCAGAATGAATACTGTTCACATTCATAACAGTCACATACGAACAGCGTAATCTCTTTGCTTGTTGTATAATTCCTTCTCGCATCTAAGCGCTATTCTGTCACCAGGCGAAAAAACCTTTCCAAGCCAAACCTTTGTACCATAACTGCTAACTGCAACGAACAACCTACACTATATTAACTAATGTTATAGTCAACATACACTATATTAACTAATGTTATAGTCAACATACACTACCGTTCCATAGCTTGAGGTCACTTAGATATTTTTGAAAGAAAAGCTTATTTTTTGTCCATTAGCAACAGCAAGCTAACTAAATGTCCATGAATGTTTCATGTGTGTTTCGACCCCAAATTAATATTGTTGCTTCACAGTTGTTCTTACCCTGCGTGTCATGAACGTGTCTAGTTGGGAAAGACTAAATCAACATGCGCACGATGGCACGCACGATGGCACGCACGATGGCACGCACGATGGCACGCACAACAGCACGCACAACAGCACGCACGATGGCACGCACAAATTTGAATTGGAGTTGATGACAAGGCACTACATAAAAGACTATAAATACACAACTTGAAGCAAACACATATTTAGCCACAGAGCACATTCTGATTGGCCAGTGAGGGGCCAAACCTCGACACACCCACAACTTGTTTATCCACTTAAACACACCCCTTTCACGCCACCGCCAGCTACTGCGCCCACAATTCCAGTTGTGAAAATAGCAAAAAACAATATTTCTAACAAACCCTCTCACCTACAGTATAACGCTACTGCCAGCGCAGTAGAGTTACCATTAGGTTTGTTAAAAAAAAAAGAAGAAGAGTCCTTTGTTTCAGAAGCATCAAAAACACCAGCTGAACTTCCCCTCACTAGACAAGTATCTGCACCATATATTTTCTGAAGAGTAGCGCGAGTAACTTTTCTAAACGTCAACATTCTAACACAAAGAGAGACACTTTCTCCTCGCACAGGAAACCAGACATGTGAGGGTTGCCTCTGTTAGGCCTAGGCAGCTCAGAAAGACTCATTGTTATCACACTCATGTATGCAAGCACTCGTAAAAAAAGAAGAAAGAAGAAATGCACACGCACGCACGCACGCACGCACGCACGCACGCACACACACACACACACACACACACACACACACACACACACACACACACACACACACACACACACACACACACACACACACACAGGAGTATTGTGTCCCTGGACAATCCAGCCAGTGTGACTTGTCGTCTGTGATTTGTATAGACACGACGTCACGGCAACATCTCAAATGGAACCCTATTCCCATAGGCCTCTAGTCAAAAGTAGTGCACTACGTTACCCATAGGCCTCTAGTCAAAAGTAGTGCACTACGTTACCCATAGGCCTCTAGTCAAAAGAAGTGCACTACGTTACCCATAGGCCTCTAGTCAAAAGTAGTGCACTACGTTACCCATAGGCCTCTAGTCAAAAGTAGTGCACTACGTTACCCATAGGCCTCTAGTCAAAAGTAGTGCACTACGTTACCCATAGGCCTCTAGTCAAAAGTAGTGCACTACGTTACCCATAGGCCTCTAGTCAAAAGTAGTGTACTACGTTACCCATAGGCCTCTAGTCAAAAGTAGTGCACTACGTTACCCTTAGGCCTCTAGTCAAAAGAAGTGCACTACGTTACCCATAGGCCTCTAGTCAAAAGTAGTGCACTACGTTACCCATAGGCCTCTAGTCAAAAGTAGTGCACTACGTTACCCATAGGCCTCTAGTCAAAAGTAGTGCACTACGTTACCCATAGGCATCTAGTCAAAAGTAGTGCACTACGTTACCCATAGGCCTCTAGTCAAAAGTAGTGCACTACGTTACCCATAGGCCTCTAGTCAAAAGTAGTGCACTACGTTACCCATAGGCATCTAGTCAAAAGTAGTGCACTACGTTACCCATAGGCCTCTAGTCAAAAGTAGTGCACTACGTTACCCATAGGCCTCTAGTCAAAAGTAGTGCACTACGTTACCCTTAGGCCTCTAGTCAAAAGTAGTGCACTACGTAGGGCATAGGGTGCTATCTGGGACCCGTGTTCCTTTCCTACAAGGGGAAGCTCTGGTTAATGCTCTTGTTTGACAGACTGTATTTTATCAGAGGCTCTCGATAGAAAGAAAACAACTACTGTATGTAGGAAGCACAGGGATGTGGAGTTAAAACCTCCTCTTCGTAAAAGTCTCTTAAAAAGTCTCTTATAAAGCCTCTGAAAACTGTATCATTTTAGAGTCACCGTTCCAAGCCGAAACCTTCATACCATAATTGCTAACCTCTACATACAACCTACACCATCATAAGGCCTGTTTATAACTAGTGAGTTGTTCCTTCATAAGGTCTGTTTATAAATACTGAGCTGTTCCTTCATAAGGTCTGTTTATAAATACTGAGCTGTTCCTTCATAAGGTCTGTTTATAACTACTGAGCTGTTCCTTCATAAGGCCTGTTTATAAATACTGAGCTGTTCCTTCATAAGGCCTGTTTATAAATACTGAGCTGTTCCTTCATAAGGCCTGTTTATAAATACTGAGCTGTTCCTTCATAAGGCCTGTTTATAAATACTGAGCTGTTCCTTCATAAGGCCTGTTTATAACTACTGAGCTGTTCCTTCATAAGGCCTGTTTAGAACTACTGAGCTGTTCCTTCATAAGGCCTGTTTATAAATACTGAGCTGTTCCTTCATAAGGCCTGTTTATAACTACTGAGCTGTTCCTTCATAAGGCCTGTTTATAACTACTGAGCTGTTCCTTCATAAGGCCTGTTTATAAATACTGAGCTGTTCCTTCATAAGGCCTGTTTATAAATACTGAGCTGTTCCTTCATAAGGCCTGTTTATAAATACTGAGCTGTTCCTTCGTAAGGCCTGTTTATAACTACTGAGCTGTTCCTTCATAAGGCCTGTTTAGAACTACTGAGCTGTTCCTTCATAAGGCCTGTTTATAAATACTGAGCTGTTCCTTCATAAGGCCTGTTTATAACTAGTGAGCTGTTCCTTCATAAGGTCTGTTTATAAATACTGAGCTGTTCCTTCATAAGGTCTGTTTATAAATACTGAGCTGTTCCTTCATAAGGTCTGTTTATAAATACTGAGCTGTTCCTTCAAAAGGCCTGTTTATAACTAGTGAGCTGTTCCTTCATAAGGCCAGTTTATAAATACTGAGCTGTTCCTTCATAAGGTCTGTTTATAAATACTGAGCTGTTCCTTCATAAGGTCTGTTTATAAATACTGAGCTGTTCCTTCATAAGGTCTGTTTATAACTACTGAGCTGTTCCTTCATAAGGCCTGTTTATAACTAGTGAGCTGTTCCTTCAAAAGGTCTGTTTATAAATACTGAGCTGTTCCTTCATAAGGTCTGTTTATAAATACTGAGCTGTTCCTTCATAAGGTCTGTTTATAAATACTGAGCTGTTCCTTCATAAGGTCTGTTTATAAATACTGAGCTGTTCCTTCATAAGGCCTGTTTATAAATACTGAGCTGTTCCTTCATAAGGCCTGTTTATAAATACTGAGCTGTTCCTTCATAAGGTCTGTTTATAAATACTGAGCTGTTCCTTCATAAGGTCTGTTTATAACTACTGAGCTGTTCCTTCATAAGGCCTGTTTATAACTAGTGAGCTGTTCCTTCATAAGGCCTGTTTATAACTAGTGAGCTGTTCCTTCATAAGGTCTGTTTATAACTAGTGAGCTGTTCCTTCATAAGGCCTGTTTATAACTACTGAGCTGTTCCTTCATAAGGTCTGTTTATAACTAGTGAGCTGTTCCTTCATAAGGTCTGTTTATAACTACTGAGCTGTTCCTTCATAAGGCCTGTTTATAACTAGTGAGCTGTTCCTTCATAAGGTCTGTTTATAACTACTGAGCTGTTCCTTCATAAGGTCTGTTTATAACTAGTGAGCTGTTCCTTCATAAGGCCTGTTTATAACTAGTGAGCTGTTCCTTCATAAGGTCTGTTTATAACTAGTGAGCTGTTCCTTCATAAGGCCTGTTTATAAATACTGAGCTGTTCCTTAATAAGGCCTGTTTATAACTACTGAGCTGTTCCTTCATAAGGCCTGTTTATAAATACTGAGCTGTTCCTTCATAAGGCCTGTTTATAACTACTGAGCTGTTCCTTCATAAGGTCTGTTTATAACTAGTGAGCTGTTCCTTCATAAGGCCTGTTTATAACTAGTGAGCTGTTCCTTCATAAGGTCTGTTTATAAATACTGAGCTGTTCCTTCATAAGGCCTGTTTATAACTAGTGAGCTGTTCCTTCATAAGGTCTGTTTATACATACTGAGCTGTTCCTTCATAAGGTCTGTTTATAACTAGTGAGCTGTTCCATCATAAGGCCTGTTTATAACTAGTGAGCTGTTCCATCATAAGGCCTGTTTATAACTAGTGAGCTGTTCCTTCATAAGGCCTGTTTATACTGAGCTGTTCCATCATAAGGCCTGTTTATAACTAGTGAGCTGTTCCATCATAAGGCCTGTTTATAACTAGTGAGCTGTTCCATCATAAGGCCTGTTTATAACTAGTGAGCTGTTCCTTCATAAGGCCTGTTTATACTGAGCTGTTCCATCATAAGGCCTGTTTATAACTAGTGAGCTGTTCCATCATAAGGCCTGTTTATAACTAGTGAGCTGTTCCATCATAAGGCCTGTTTATAACTAGTGAGCTGTTCCTTCATAAGGCCTGTTTATAACTAGTGAGCTGTTCCTTCATAAGGCCTGTTTATAACTAGTGAGCTGTTCCTTCATAAGGCCTGTTTATAACTAGTGAGCTGTTCCTTCATAAGGCCTGTTTATAACTACTGAGCTGTTCCTTCATAAGGCCTGTTTATAACTAGTGAGCTGTTCCTTCATAAGGCCTGTTTATAACTAGTGAGCTGTTCCTTCATAAGGTCTGTTTATAACTAGTGAGCTGTTCCTTCATAAGGCCTGTTTATAACTAGTGAGCTGTTCCTTCATAAGGCCTGTTTATAACTAGTGAGCTGTTCCTTCATAAGGCCTGTTTATAACTACTGAGCTGTTCCATCATAAGGCCTGTTTATAACTAGTGAGCTGTTCCTTCATAAGGCCTGTTTATAACTAGTGAGCTGTTCCTTCATAAGGCCTGTTTATAACTAGCGAGCTGTTCCTTCATAAGGTCTGTTTATACATACTGAGCTGTTCCTTCATAAGGCCTGTTTATAACTAGTGAGCTGTTCCTTCAATGGGCCTGTTTATACTGAGCTGTTCCTTCATAAGGTCTGTTTATAAATACTGAGCTGTTCCATCATAAGGTCTGTTTAAAAATACTGAGCTGTTCCTTCATAAGGCCTGTTTATAACTATGGAGCTGTTCCATCATAAGGTCTGTTTATAAATACTGAGCTGTTCCTTCATAAGGCCTGTTTATAACTAGTGAGCTGTTCCTTCATAAGGCCTGTTTATAACTAGTGAGCTGTTCCTTCATAAGGTCTGTTTATACTGAGCTGTTCCTTCATAAGGCCTGTTTATAACTAGTGAGCTGTTCCTTCATAAGGCCTGTTTATAACTAGTGAGCTGTTCCTTCATAAGGCCTGTTTATAACTAGTGAGCTGTTCCTTCATAAGGCCTGTTTATAACTAGTGAGCTGTTCCTTCATAAGGTCTGTTTATAACTAGTGAGCTGTTCCATCATAAGGCCTGTTTATAACTAGTGAGCTGTTCCTTTATAAGGCCTGTTTATAACTAGTGAGCTGTTCCTTCATAAGGCCTGTTTATAACTAGTGAGCTGTTCCTTCATAAGGCCTGTTTATATATACTGAGCTGTTCCATCATAAGGCCTGTTTATAACTAGTGAGCTGTTCCTTCATAAGGTCTGTTTATAACTACTGAGCTGTTCGATCATAAGGCCTGTTTATAAATACTGAGCTGTTCCTTCATAAGGCCTGTTTATAAATACTGAGCTGTTCCTTCATAAGGCCTGTTTATAAATACTGAGCTGTTCCTTCATAAGGCCTGTTTATAACTACTGAGCTGTTCCTTCATAAGGCCTGTTTAGAACTACTGAGCTGTTCCTTCATAAGGCCTGTTTATAAATACTGAGCTGTTCCTTCATAAGGCCTGTTTATAACTACTGAGCTGTTCCTTCATAAGGCCTGTTTATAACTACTGAGCTGTTCCTTCATAAGGCCTGTTTATAAATACTGAGCTGTTCCTTCATAAGGCCTGTTTATAAATACTGAGCTGTTCCTTCATACGGCCTGTTTATAAATACTGAGCTGTTCCTTCGTAAGGCCTGTTTATAACTACTGAGCTGTTCCTTCATAAGGCCTGTTTAGAACTACTGAGCTGTTCCTTCATAAGGCCTGTTTATAAATACTGAGCTGTTCCTTCATAAGGCCTGTTTATAACTAGTGAGCTGTTCCTTCATAAGGTCTGTTTATAAATACTGAGCTGTTCCTTCATAAGGTCTGTTTATAAATACTGAGCTGTTCCTTCATAAGGTCTGTTTATAAATACTGAGCTGTTCCTTCATAAGGCCTGTTTATAACTAGTGAGCTGTTCCTTCATAAGGCCAGTTTATAAATACTGAGCTGTTCCTTCATAAGGTCTGTTTATAAATACTGAGCTGTTCCTTCATAAGGTCTGTTTATAAATACTGAGCTGTTCCTTCATAAGGTCTGTTTATAACTACTGAGCTGTTCCTTCATAAGGCCTGTTTATAACTAGTGAGCTGTTCCTTCATGAGGTCTGTTTATAAATACTGAGCTGTTCCTTCATAAGGTCTGTTTATAAATACTGAGCTGTTCCTTCATAAGGTCTGTTTATAAATACTGAGCTGTTCCTTCATAAGGTCTGTTTATAAATACTGAGCTGTTCCTTCATAAGGCCTGTTTATAAATACTGAGCTGTTCCTTCATAAGGCCTGTTTATAAATACTGAGCTGTTCCTTCATAAGGTCTGTTTATAAATACTGAGCTGTTCCTTCATAAGGTCTGTTTATAACTACTGAGCTGTTCCTTCATAAGGCCTGTTTATAACTAGTGAGCTGTTCCTTCATAAGGCCTGTTTATAACTAGTGAGCTGTTCCTTCATAAGGTCTGTTTATAACTAGTGAGCTGTTCCTTCATAAGGCCTGTTTATAACTACTGAGCTGTTCCTTCATAAGGTCTGTTTATAACTAGTGAGCTGTTCCTTCATAAGGTCTGTTTATAACTACTGAGCTGTTCCTTCATAAGGCCTGTTTATAACTAGTGAGCTGTTCCTTCATAAGGTCTGTTTATAACTACTGAGCTGTTCCTTCATAAGGTCTGTTTATAACTAGTGAGCTGTTCCTTCATAAGGCCTGTTTATAACTAGTGAGCTGTTCCTTCATAAGGTCTGTTTATAACTAGTGAGCTGTTCCTTCATAAGGCCTGTTTATAAATACTGAGCTGTTCCTTCATAAGGCCTGTTTATAACTACTGAGCTGTTCCTTCATAAGGCCTGTTTATAAATACTGAGCTGTTCCTTCATAAGGCCTGTTTATAACTACTGAGCTGTTCCTTCATAAGGTCTGTTTATAACTAGTGAGCTGTTCCTTCATAAGGCCTGTTTATAACTAGTGAGCTGTTCCTTCATAAGGTCTGTTTATAAATACTGAGCTGTTCCTTCATAAGGCCTGTTTATAACTAGTGAGCTGTTCCTTCATAAGGTCTGTTTATACATACTGAGCTGTTCCTTCATAAGGTCTGTTTATAACTAGTGAGCTGTTCCATCATAAGGCCTGTTTATAACTAGTGAGCTGTTCCATCATAAGGCCTGTTTATAACTAGTGAGCTGTTCCTTCATAAGGCCTGTTTATACTGAGCTGTTCCATCATAAGGCCTGTTTATAACTAGTGAGCTGTTCCATCATAAGGCCTGTTTATAACTAGTGAGCTGTTCCATCATAAGGCCTGTTTATAACTAGTGAGCTGTTCCTTCATAAGGCCTGTTTATAACTAGTGAGCTGTTCCTTCATAAGGCCTGTTTATAACTAGTGAGCTGTTCCTTCATAAGGCCTGTTTATAACTAGTGAGCTGTTCCTTCATAAGGCCTGTTTATAACTACTGAGCTGTTCCTTCATAAGGCCTGTTTATAACTAGTGAGCTGTTCCTTCATAAGGCCTGTTTATAACTAGTGAGCTGTTCCTTCATAAGGTCTGTTTATTACTAGTGAGCTGTTCCTTCATAAGGCCTGTTTATAACTAGTGAGCTGTTCCTTCATAAGGCCTGTTTATAACTAGTGAGCTGTTCCTTCATAAGGCCTGTTTATAACTACTGAGCTGTTCCATCATAAGGCCTGTTTATAACTAGTGAGCTGTTCCTTCATAAGGCCTGTTTATAACTAGTGAGCTGTTCCTTCATAAGGCCTGTTTATAACTACTGAGCTGTTCCTTCATAAGGTCTGTTTATACATACTGAGCTGTTCCTTCATAAGGCCTGTTTATAACTAGTGAGCTGTTCCTTCATAAGGCCTGTTTATACTGAGCTGTTCCTTCATAAGGTCTGTTTATAAATACTGAGCTGTTCCATCATAAGGTCTGTTTAAAAATACTGAGCTGTTCCTTCATAAGGCCTGTTTATAACTATGGAGCTGTTCCATCATAAGGTCTGTTTATAAATACTGAGCTGTTCCTTCATAAGGCCTGTTTATAACTAGTGAGCTGTTCCTTCATAAGGCCTGTTTATAACTAGTGAGCTGTTCCTTCATAAGGTCTGTTTATACTGAGCTGTTCCTTCATAAGGCCTGTTTATAACTAGTGAGCTGTTCCTTCATAAGGCCTGTTTATAACTAGTGAGCTGTTCCTTCATAAGGCCTGTTTATAACTAGTGAGCTGTTCCTTCATAAGGCCTGTTTATAACTAGTGAGCTGTTCCTTCATAAGGTCTGTTTATAACTAGTGAGCTGTTCCATCATAAGGCCTGTTTATAACTAGTGAGCTGTTCCTTTATAAGGCCTGTTTATAACTAGTGAGCTGTTCCTTCATAAGGCCTGTTTATAACTAGTGAGCTGTTCCTTCATAAGGCCTGTTTATAAATACTGAGCTGTTCCATCATAAGGCCTGTTTATAACTAGTGAGCTGTTCCTTCATAAGGTCTGTTTATAACTACTGAGCTGTTCGATCATAAGGCCTGTTTATAACTAGTGAGCTGTTCCTTCATAAGGCCTGTTTATAACTAGTGAGCTGTTCCTTTATAAGGCCTGTTTATAACTAGTGAGCTGTTCCTTCATAAGGTCTGTTTATAACTAGTGAGCTGTTCCTTCATAAGGCCTGTTTATAACTACTGAGCTGTTCCTTCATAAGGTCTGTTTATAACTAGTGAGCTGTTCCTTCATAAGGTCTGTTTATAACTACTGAGCTGTTCCTTCATAAGGCCTGTTTATAACTAGTGAGCTGTTCCTTCATAAGGTCTGTTTATAACTACTGAGCTGTTCCTTCATAAGGTCTGTTTATAACTAGTGAGCTGTTCCTTCATAAGGCCTGTTTATAACTAGTGAGCTGTTCCTTCATAAGGTCTGTTTATAACTAGTGAGCTGTTCCTTCATAAGGCCCTGTTATAAATATTGAGCTGTTCCTTCATAAGGCCTGTTTATAACTACTGAGCTGTTCCTTCATAAGGCCTGTTTATAAATACTGAGCTGTTCCTTCATAAGGCCTGTTTATAAACTACTGAGCTGTTCCTTCATAAGGTCTGTTTATAACTAGTGAGCTGTTCCTTCATAAGGCCTGTTTATAACTAGTGAGCTGTTCCTTCATAAGGTCTGTTTATAAATACTGAGCTGTTCCTTCATAAGGCCTGTTTATAACTAGTGAGCTGTTCCTTCATAAGGTCTGTTTATACATACTGAGCTGTTCCTTCATAAGGTCTGTTATAACTAGTGAGCTGTTCCATCATAAGGCCTGTTTATAACTAGTGAGCTGTTCCATCATAAGGCCTGTTTATAACTAGTGAGCTGTTCCTTCATAAGGCCTGTTTATACTGAGGCTGTTCCCATTAAGGCCTGTTTAAACTAGTGGCTGTTCCATCATAAGGCCTGTTTATAACTAGTGAGCTGTTCTTCCATAAGGCTGTTTATAAACTAGTGAGCTGTTTCCTTCAAAGGCCTGTTTATAACTAGTGAGCTGTTCCTTCATAAGGCCTGTTTATAACTAGTGAGCTGTTCCTTCATAAGGCCTGTTTATAACTAGTGAGCTGTTCCTTCATAAGGCCTGTTTATAACTGAGCTGTTCCTTCATAAGGCCTGTTTATAACTAGTGAGCTGTTCCTTCATAAGGCCTGTTTATAACTAGTGAGCTGTTCCTTCATAAGGCCTGTTTATAACTAGTGAGCTGTTCCTTCATAAGGCCTGTTTATAACTAGTGAGCTGTTCCTTCATAAGGCCTGTTTATAACTACTGAGCTGTTCCTTCATAAGGCCTGTTTATAACTAGTGAGCTGTTCCTTCATAAGGCCTGTTTATAACTAGTGAGCTGTTCCTTCATAAGGCCTGTTTATAACTAGTGAGCTGTTCCTTCATAAGGCCTGTTTATAACTACTGAGCTGTTCCTTCATAAGGCCTGTTTATAACTAGTGAGCTGTTCCTTCATAAGGCCTGTTTATAACTAGTGAGCTGTTCCTTCATAAGGCCTGTTTATAACTAGTGAGCTGTTCCTTCATAAGGCCTGTTTATAACTACTGAGCTGTTCCTTCATAAGGCCTGTTTATAACTAGTGAGCTGTTCCTTCATAAGGCCTGTTTATAACTAGTGAGCTGTTCCTTCATAAGGCCTGTTTATAACTAGTGAGCTGTTCCTTCATAAGGCCTGTTTATAACTAGTGAGCTGTTCCTTCATAAGGCCTGTTTATAACTACTGAGCTGTTCCTTCATAAGGCCTGTTTATAACTACTGAGCTGTTCCTTCATAAGGTCTGTTTATAACTAGTGAGCTGTTCCTTCATAAGGCCTGTTTATAACTAGTGAGCTGTTCCTTCATAAGGCCTGTTTATAACTAGTGAGCTGTTCCTTCATAAGGCCTGTTTATACTGAGCTGTTCCTTCATAAGGCCTGTTTATAACTGAGCTGTTCCTTCATAAGGCCTGTTTATAACTAGTGAGCTGTTCCTTCATAAGGCCTGTTTATAACTAGTGAGCTGTTCCTTCATAAGGCCTGTTTATAACTAGTGAGCTGTTCCTTCATAAGGCCTGTTTATAACTGAGCTGTTCCTTCATAAGGCCTGTTTATACTGAGCTGTTCCTTCATAAGGCCTGTTTATAACTGAGCTGTTCCTTCATAAGGTCTGTTTATAACTAGTGAGCTGTTCCTTCATAAGGCCTGTTTATAACTAGTGAGCTGTTCCATCATAAGGCCTGTTTATAACTAGTGAGCTGTTCCTTCATAAGGCCTGTTTATAACTAGTGAGCTGTTCCTTCATAAGGCCTGTTTATACTGAGCTGTTCCTTCATAAGGCCTGTTTATAACTAGTGAGCTGTTCCTTCATAAGGCCTGTTTATAACTAGTGAGCTGTTCCTTCATAAGGCCTGTTTATAACTAGTGAGCTGTTCCTTCATAAGGCCTGTTTATAACTAGTGAGCTGTTCCTTCATAAGGCCTGTTTATAACTAGTGAGCTGTTCCTTCATAAGGCCTGTTTATAACTAGTGAGCTGTTCCTTCATAAGGCCTGTTTATAACTAGTGAGCTGTTCCTTCATAAGGCCTGTTTATAACTAGTGAGCTGTTCCTTCATAAGGCCTGTTTATAACTAGTGAGCTGTTCCTTCATAAGGCCTGTTTATAACTAGTGAGCTGTTCCTTCATAAGGCCTGTTTATAACTAGTGAGCTGTTCCTTCATAAGGCCTGTTTATAACTAGTGAGCTGTTCCTTCATAAGGCCTGTTTATAACTAGTGAGCTGTTCCTTCATAAGGCCTGTTTATAACTAGTGAGCTGTTCCTTCATAAGGCCTGTTTATAACTAGTGAGCTGTTCCTTCATAAGGCCTGTTTATAACTAGTGAGCTGTTCCTTCATAAGGTCTGTTTATAACTAGTGAGCTGTTCCTTCATAAGGCCTGTTTATAACTAGTGAGCTGTTCCTTCATAAGGCCTGTTTATACTGAGCTGTTCCTTCATAAGGCCTGTTTATAACTAGTGAGCTGTTCCTTCATAAGGCCTGTTTATACTGAGCTGTTCCTTCATAAGGCCTGTTTATACTGAGCTGTTCCTTCATAAGGCCTGTTTATACTGAGCTGTTCCTTCATAAGGCCTGTTTATAACTGAGCTGTTCCTTCATAAGGCCTGTTTATAACTAGTGAGCTGTTCCTTCATAAGGCCTGTTTATAACTAGTGAGCTGTTCCTTCATAAGGCCTGTTTATAACTAGTGAGCTGTTCCTTCATAAGGCCTGTTTATAACTAGTGAGCTGTTCCTTCATAAGGCCTGTTTATAACTAGTGAGCTGTTCCTTCATAAGGCCTGTTTATAACTAGTGAGCTGTTCCTTCATAAGGCCTGTTTATAACTAGTGAGCTGTTCCTTCATAAGGCCTGTTTATAACTAGTGAGCTGTTCCTTCATAAGGCCTGTTTATAACTAGTGAGCTGTTCCTTCATAAGGCCTGTTTATAACTAGTGAGCTGTTCCTTCATAAGGCCTGTTTATAACTAGTGAGCTGTTCCTTCATAAGGCCTGTTTATAACTAGTGAGCTGTTCCTTCATAAGGCCTGTTTATAACTAGTGAGCTGTTCCTTCATAAGGCCTGTTTATAACTAGTGAGCTGTTCCTTCATAAGGCCTGTTTATAACTACTGAGCTGTTCCTTCATAAGGCCTGTTTATAACTAGTGAGCTGTTCCTTCATAAGGCCTGTTTATAACTAGTGAGCTGTTCCTTCATAAGGCCTGTTTATAACTACTGAGCTGTTCCTTCATAAGGCCTGTTTATAAATACTGAGCTGTTCCTTCATAAGGCCTGTTTATAACTAGTGAGCTGTTCCTTCATAAGGCCTGTTTATAACTAGTGAGCTGTTCCTTCATAAGGTCTGTTTATAACTAGTGAGTTGTTCCTTCATAAGGCCTGTTTATAACTAGTGAGCTGTTCCATCATAAGGCCTGTTTATAACTAGTGAGCTGTTCCTTCATAAGGCCTGTTTATACTGAGCTGTTCCTTCATAAGGCCTGTTTATACTGAGCTGTTCCTTCATAAGGTCTGTTTATAACTAGTGAGCTGTTCCTTCATAAGGCCTGTTTATAACTAGTGAGCTGTTCCATCATAAGGCCTGTTTATAACTAGTGAGCTGTTCCTTCATAAGGCCTGTTTATACTGAGCTGTTCCATCATAAGGCCTGTTTATACTGAGCTGTTCCTTCATAAGGCCTGTTTATACTGAGCTGTTCCTTCATAAGGTCTGTTTATAACTAGTGAGCTGTTCCTTCATAAGGCCTGTTTATAACTAGTGAGCTGTTCCATCATAAGGCCTGTTTATAACTAGTGAGCTGTTCCTTCATAAGGCCTGTTTATAAATACTGAGCTGTTCCATCATAAGGCCTGTTTATACTGAGCTGTTCCTTCATAAGGCCTGTTTATACTGAGCTGTTCCTTCATAAGGTCTGTTTATAACTAGTGAGCTGTTCCTTCATAAGGCCTGTTTATAACTAGTGAGCTGTTCCTTCATAAGGCCTGTTTATAAATACTGAGCTGTTCCATCATAAGGCCTGTTTATAACTAGTGAGCTGTTCCTTCATAAGGTCTGTTTATAACTAGTGAGCTGTTCCTTCATAAGGCCTGTTTATAACTAGTGAGCTGTTCCTTCATAAGGCCTGTTTATAACTAGTGAGCTGTTCCTTCATAAGGCCTGTTTATAACTACTGAGCTGTTCCTTCATAAGGCCTGTTTATAACTAGTGAGCTGTTCCTTCATAAGGTCTGTTTATAACTAGTGAGCTGTTCCTTCATAAGGTCTGTTTATAAATACTGAGCTGTTCCTTCATAAGGTCTGTTATAACTAGTGAGCTGTTCCTTCATAAGGTCTGTTTATAAACTAGTGAGCTGTTCCTTCATAAGGTCTGTTTATAACTACTGAGCTGTTCCTTCATAAGGTCTTGTTTATAATACTGAGCTGTTCCTTCATAAGGTCTGTTTATAATAGTGAGCTGTTCCTTCATAAGGTCTGTTATAACTAGTGGCTGTTCCCATCATAAGGCCTGTTTATACTGAGCTGTTCCATCATAAGGCCTGTTTATAACTAGTGAGCTGCTCCTTCATAAGGCCTGTTTATACTGAGCTGTTCCTTCATAAGGCCTGTTTATACTGAGCTGTTCCTTCATAAGGCCTGTTTATACTGAGCTGTTCCATCATAAGGCCTTTTTATACTGAGCTGTTCCTTCATAAGGCCTGTTTTAATAACTATGAGCTGTCTTCCTTCATAAGGCCTGTTTATAACTAGTGAGCTGTTTCCTTCATAAGTCTGTTTATAACTAGTGAGCTGTTCCTTCATAAGGCCTGTTTATAAATACTGAGCTGTTCCATCATAAGGCCTTTTATACTGAGCTGTTCCTTCATAAGGTCTGTTTATAACTAGTGAGCTGTTCCTTCATAAGGCCTGTTTATAACTAGTGAGCTGTTCCTTCATAAGGCCTGTTTATAAATACTGAGCTGTTCCATCATAAGGCCTGTTTATAACTAGTGAGCTGTTCCTTCATAAGGTCTGTTTATAACTAGTGAGCTGTTCCTTCATAAGGCCTGTTTATAACTAGTGAAGCTGTTTCTTCATAAGGCCTGTTTATAACTAGTGAGCTGTTCCTTCATAAGGCCCTGTTTATAACTAGTGAGCTGTTCCTTCATAAGGCCTGTTTATAACTAGTGAGCTGTTCCTTCATAAGGCCTGTTTATAACTACTGAGCTGTTCCTTCATAAGGCCTGTTTATAACTAGTGAGCTGTTCCTTCATAAGGTCTGTTTATCACTAGTGAGCTGTTCCTTCATAAGGTCTGTTTATAACTAACTGAGCTGTTCCTTCATAAGGTCTGTTTATAAATACTGAGCTGTCTTCATAAGGTACTGTTTATAACTAGTGAGCTGTTCCTTCATAAGGTCTGTTTATAACTACTGAGCTGTTCCTTCATAAGGTCTGTTTAAATACTGAGCTGTTCCTTCATAAGGTCTGTTTATAACTAGTGAGCTGTTCCTTCATAAGGTCTGTTTATACTGAGCTGTTCCATCATAAGGCCTGTTTATAACTAGTGAGCTGTTTCCTTCAAAGGCCTGTTATACTGAGCTGTTCCTTCATAAGGCCTGTTTTATAAATACTGAGCTGTTCCTTCATAAGGCCTGTTTATAACTACTGAGCTGTTCCTTCATAAGGTCTGTGTTTATAACTAGTGAGCTGTTCCTTCCATAAGGCCTGTTTTATAACTAGTGAAGCTGTTCCTTCATAAGGTATGTTTATAAATACTGAGCTGTTCCTTCATAAGGCCTGTTTATACTAGTGAGCTGTTCCTTCATAAGGTCTGTTTATAATACTGAGCTGTTCCTTCATAAGGCCTGTTTATAACTAGTGAGCTGTTCCATCATAAGGCCTGTTTATAACTAGTGAGCTGTTCCTTCATAAGGCCTGTTTATAACTAGTGAGCTGTTCCTTCATAAGGCCTGTTTATACTGAGCTGTTCCATCATAAGGCCTGTTTATAACTAGTGAGCTGTTCCATCATAAGGCCTGTTATAACTAGTGAGCTGTTCCTTCATAAGGCCTGTTTATAACTAGTGAGCTGTTCCTTCATAAGGCCTGTTTATAACTAGTGAGCTGTTCCTTCATAAGGCCTGTTATAACTAGTGAGCTGTTCCTTCATAAGGCCTGTTTATAACTAGTGAGCTGTTCCTTCATAAGGCCTGTTTATAACTACTGAGCTGTTCCTTCATAAGGCCTGTTTATAAACTAGTGAGCTGTTCCTTCATAAGGTCTGTTTATAACTAGTGAGCTGTTCCTTCATAAGGCCTGTTTATAACTAGTGAGCTGTTCCTTCATAAGGCCTGTTTATAACTAGTGAGCTGTTCCTTCATAAGGCCTGTTTATAACTACTGAGCTGTTCCATCATAAGGCCTGTTTATAACTAGTGAGCTGTTCCTTCATAAGGCCTGTTTATAACTAGTGAGCTGTTCCTTTCATAAGGCCTGTTTATAACTAGTGAGCTGTTCCTTCATAAGGTTCTGTTTATACATACTGAGCTGTTCCTTCATAAGGCCTGTTTATAACTAGTGAGCTGTTCCTTCATAAGGCCTGTTTATACTGAGCTGTTCCTTCATAAGGTCTGTTTATAAATACTGAGCTGTTCCATCATAAGGTCTGTTTAAAAATACTGAGCTGTTCCTTCATAAGGCCTGTTTATAACTATGGAGCTGTTCCATCATAAGGTCGTTTATAAATACTGAGCTGTTCCTTCATAAGGCCTGTTTATAACTAGTGAGCTGTTCCTTCATAAGGCCTGTTTATAACTAGTGAGCTGTTCCTTCATAAGGTCTGTTTATACTGAGCTGTTCCTTCATAAGGCCTGTTTATAACTAGTGAGCTGTTCCTTCATAAGGCCTGTTTATAACTAGTGAGCTGTTCCTTCATAAGGCCTGTTTATAACTAGTGAGCTGTTCCTTCATAAGGCCTGTTTATAACTAGTGAGCTGTTCCTTCATAAGGTCTGTTTATAACTAGTGAGCTGTTCCATCATAAGGCCTGTTTATAACTAGTGAGCTGTTCCTTCATAAGGTCTGTTTATAACTACTGAGCTGTTCCATCATAAGGCCTGTTTATAACTAGTGAGCTGTTCCTTCATAAGGCCTGTTTTATAACTAGTGAGCTGTTCCTTCATAAGGCCTGTTTATAACTAGTGAGCTGTTCCTTCATAAGGCCTGTTTATAACTACTGAGCTGTTCCTTCATAAGGCCTGTTTATAACTAGTGAGCTGTTCCTTCATAAGGCCTGTTTATAAATACTGAGCTGTTCCTTCATAAGGCCTGTTTATAACTACTGAGCTGTTCCTTCATAAGGCCTGTTTATAACTAGTGAGCTGTTCCATCATAAGGCCTGTTTATAACTACTGAGCTGTTCCATCATAAGGCCTGTTTTTAAATACTGAGCTGTTCCTTCATAAGGCCTGTTTATAACTAGTGATCTGTTCCTTCATAAGGCCTGTTTATAACTAGTGAGCTGTTCCTTCATAAGGTCTGTTTATAACTAGTGAGTTGTTCCTTCATAAGGCCTGTTTATAACTAGTGAGCTGTTCCATCATAAGGCCTGTTTATAACTAGTGAGCTGTTCCTTCATAAGGCCTGTTTATACTGAGCTGTTCCTTCATAAGGCCTGTTTATACTGAGCTGTTCCTTCATAAGGTCTGTTTATAACTAGTGAGCTGTTCCTTCATAAGGCCTGTTTATAACTAGTGAGCTGTTCCATCATAAGGCCTGTTTATAACTAGTGAGCTGTTCCTTCATAAGGCCTGTTTATACTGAGCTGTTCCATCATAAGGCCTGTTTATACTGAGCTGTTCCTTCATAAGGCCTGTTTATACTGAGCTGTTCCTTCATAAGGTCTGTTTATAACTAGTGAGCTGTTCCTTCATAAGGCCTGTTTATAACTAGTGAGCTGTTCCATCATAAGGCCTGTTTATAACTAGTGAGCTGTTCCTTCATAAGGCCTGTTTATAAATACTGAGCTGTTCCATCATAAGGCCTGTTTATACTGAGCTGTTCCTTCATAAGGCCTGTTTATACTGAGCTGTTCCTTCATAAGGTCTGTTTATAACTAGTGAGCTGTTCCTTCATAAGGCCTGTTTATAACTAGTGAGCTGTTCCTTCATAAGGCCTGTTTATAAATACTGAGCTGTTCCATCATAAGGCCTGTTTATAACTAGTGAGCTGTTCCTTCATAAGGTCTGTTTATAACTAGTGAGCTGTTCCTTCATAAGGCCTGTTTATAACTAGTGAGCTGTTCCTTCATAAGGCCTGTTTATAACTAGTGAGCTGTTCCTTCATAAGGCCTGTTTATAACTACTGAGCTGTTCCTTCATAAGGCCTGTTTATAACTAGTGAGCTGTTCCTTCATAAGGTCTGTTTATAACTAGTGAGCTGTTCCTTCATAAGGTCTGTTTATAAATACTGAGCTGTTCCTTCATAAGGTCTGTTTATAACTAGTGAGCTGTTCCTTCATAAGGTCTGTTTATAACTAGTGAGCTGTTCCTTCATAAGGTCTGTTTATAACTACTGAGCTGTTCCTTCATAAGGTCTGTTTATAAATACTGAGCTGTTCCTTCATAAGGTCTGTTTATAACTAGTGAGCTGTTCCTTCATAAGGTCTGTTTATAACTAGTGAGCTGTTCCATCATAAGGCCTGTTTATACTGAGCTGTTCCATCATAAGGCCTGTTTATAACTAGTGAGCTGCTCCTTCATAAGGCCTGTTTATAACTACTGAGCTGTTCCTTCATAAGGCCTGTTTATACTGAGCTGTTCCTTCATAAGGCCTGTTTATACTGAGCTGTTCCTTCATAAGGCCTGTTTATACTGAGCTGTTCCTTCATAAGGCCTGTTTATACTGAGCTGTTCCATCATAAGGCCTGTTTATACTGAGCTGTTCCTTCATAAGGCCTGTTTATAACTAGTGAGCTGTTCCTTCATAAGGCCTGTTTATAACTAGTGAGCTGTTCCTTCATAAGGTCTGTTTATAACTAGTGAGCTGTTCCTTCATAAGGCCTGTTTATAAATACTGAGCTGTTCCATCATAAGGCCTGTTTATACTGAGCTGTTCCTTCATAAGGTCTGTTTATAACTAGTGAGCTGTTCCTTCATAAGGCCTGTTTATAACTAGTGAGCTGTTCCTTCATAAGGCCTGTTTATAAATACTGAGCTGTTCCATCATAAGGCCTGTTTATAACTAGTGAGCTGTTCCTTCATAAGGTCTGTTTATAACTAGTGAGCTGTTCCTTCATAAGGCCTGTTTATAACTAGTGAGCTGTTCCTTCATAAGGCCTGTTTATAAATACTGAGCTGTTCCATCATAAGGCCTGTTTATAACTAGTGAGCTGTTCCTTCATAAGGCCTGTTTATAACTAGTGAGCTGTTCCTTCATAAGGCCTGTTTATAACTAGTGAGCTGTTCCTTCATAAGGCCTGTTTATAACTACTGAGCTGTTCCTTCATAAGGCCTGTTTATAACTAGTGAGCTGTTCCTTCATAAGGTCTGTTTATAACTAGTGAGCTGTTCCTTCATAAGGTCTGTTTATAACTACTGAGCTGTTCCTTCATAAGGTCTGTTTATAACTAGTGAGCTGTTCCTTCATAAGGTCTGTTTATAATTAGTGAGCTGTTCCTTCATAAGGTCTGTTTATAACTACTGAGCTGTTCCTTCATAAGGTCTGTTTATAAATACTGAGCTGTTCCTTCATAAGGTCTGTTTATAACTAGTGAGCTGTTCCTTCATAAGGTCTGTTTATAACTAGTGAGCTGTTCCATCATAAGGCCTGTTTATACTGAGCTGTTCCATCATAAGGCCTGTTTATAACTAGTGAGCTGTTCCTTAATAAGGCCTGTTTATACTGAGCTGTTCCTTCATAAGGCCTGTTTATACTGAGCTGTTCCTTCATAAGGCCTGTTTATACTGAGCTGTTCCATCATAAGGCCTGTTTATACTGAGCTGTTCCTTCATAAGGCCTGTTTATAACTAGTGAGCTGTTCCTTCATAAGGCCTGTTTATAACTAGTGAGCTGTTCCTTCATAAGGTCTGTTTATACATTACTGAGCTGTTCCTTCATAAGGTCTGTTTATAACTAGTGAGCTGTTCCATCATAAGGCCTGTTTATAACTAGTGAGCTGTTCCATCATAAGGCCTGTTTATAACTAGTGAGCTGTTCCTTCATAAGGCCTGTTTATACTGAGCTGTTCCATCATAAGGCCTGTTTATAACTAGTGAGCTGTTCCATCATAAGGCCTGTTTATAACTAGTGAGCTGTTCCTTCATAAGGCCTGTTTATAACTAGTGAGCTGTTCCTTCATAAGGCCTGTTTATAACTAGTGAGCTGTTCCTTCATAAGGCCTGTTTATAACTAGTGAGCTGTTCCTTCATAAGGCCTGTTTATAACTAGTGAGCTGTTCCTTCATAAGGCCTGTTTATAACTACTGAGCTGTTCCTTCATAAGGCCTGTTTATAACTAGTGAGCTGTTCCTTCATAAGGCCTGTTTATAACTAGTGAGCTGTTCCTTCATAAGGTCTGTTTATAACTAGTGAGCTGTTCCTTCATAAGGCCTGTTTATAACTAGTGAGCTGTTCCTTCATAAGGCCTGTTTATAACTAGTGAGCTGTTCCTTCATAAGGCCTGTTTATAACTACTGAGCTGTTCCATCATAAGGCCTGTTTATAACTAGTGAGCTGTTCCTTCATAAGGCCTGTTTATAACTAGTGAGCTGTTCCTTCATAAGGCCTGTTTATAACTAGTGAGCTGTTCCTTCATAAGGTCTGTTTATACATACTGAGCTGTTCCTTCATAAGGCCTGTTTATAACTAGTGAGCTGTTCCTTCATAAGGCCTGTTTATACTGAGCTGTTCCTTCATAAGGTCTGTTTATAAATACTGAGCTGTTCCATCATAAGGTCTGTTTAAAAATACTGAGCTGTTCCTTCATAAGGCCTGTTTATAACTATGGAGCTGTTCCATCATAAGGTCTGTTTATAAATACTGAGCTGTTCCTTCATAAGGCCTGTTTATAACTAGTGAGCTGTTCCTTCATAAGGCCTGTTTATAACTAGTGAGCTGTTCCTTCATAGGTCTGTTTATACTGAGCTGTTCCTGCATAAGGCCTGTTTATAACTAGTGAGCTGTTCCTTCATAAGGCCTGTTTATAACTAGTGAGCTGTTCCTTCATAAGGCCTGTTTATAACTAGTGAGCTGTTCCTTCATAAGGCCTGTTTATAACTAGTGAGCTGTTCCTTCATAAGGTCTGTTTATAACTAGTGAGCTGTTCCATCATAAGGCCTGTTTATAACTAGTGAGCTGTTCCTTTATAAGGCCTGTTTATAACTAGTGAGCTGTTCCTTCATAAGGCCTGTTTATAACTAGTGAGCTGTTCCTTCATAAGGCCTGTTTATAAATACTGAGCTGTTCCATCATAAGGCCTGTTTATAACTAGTGAGCTGTTCCTTCATAAGGTCTGTTTATAACTACTGAGCTGTTCCATCATAAGGCCTGTTTATAACTAGTGAGCTGTTCCTTCATAAGGCCTGTTTATAACTAGTGAGCTGTTCCTTCATAAGGCCTGTTTATAACTAGTGAGCTGTTCCTTCATAAGGCCTGTTTATAACTACTGAGCTGTTCCTTCATAAGGCCTGTTTATAACTAGTGAGCTGTTCCTTCATAAGGCCTGTTTATAAATACTGAGCTGTTCCTTCATAAGGCCTGTTTATAACTACTGAGCTGTTCCTTCATAAGGCCTGTTTATAACTAGTGAGCTGTTCCATCATAAGGCCTGTTTATAACTACTGAGCTGTTCCATCATAAGGCCTGTTTTTAAATACTGAGCTGTTCCTTCATAAGGCCTGTTTATAACTAGTGATCTGTTCCTTCATAAGGTCTGTTTATAACTAGTGAGTTGTTCCTTCATAAGGCCTGTTTATAACTAGTGAGCTGTTCCATCATAAGGCCTGTTTATAACTAGTGAGCTGTTCCTTCATAAGGCCTGTTTATACTGAGCTGTTCCTTCATAAGGCCTGTTTATACTGAGCTGTTCCTTCATAAGGTCTGTTTATAACTAGTGAGCTGTTCCTTCATAAGGCCTGTTTATAACTAGTGAGCTGTTCCATCATAAGGCCTGTTTATAACTAGTGAGCTGTTCCTTCATAAGGCCTGTTTATACTGAGCTGTTCCTTCATAAGGCCTGTTTATACTGAGCTGTTCCTTCATAAGGTCTGTTTATAACTAGTGAGCTGTTCCTTCATAAGGCCTGTTTATAACTAGTGAGCTGTTCCATCATAAGGCCTGTTTATAACTAGTGAGCTGTTCCTTCATAAGGCCTGTTTATAAATACTGAGCTGTTCCATCATAAGGCCTGTTTATACTGAGCTGTTCCTTCATAAGGCCTGTTTATACTGAGCTGTTCCTTCATAAGGTCTGTTTATAACTAGTGAGCTGTTCCTTCATAAGGCCTGTTTATAACTAGTGAGCTGTTCCTTCATAAGGCCTGTTTATAAATACTGAGCTGTTCCATCATAAGGCCTGTTTATAACTAGTGAGCTGTTCCTTCATAAGGTCTGTTTATAACTAGTGAGCTGTTCCTTCATAAGGCCTGTTTATAACTAGTGAGCTGTTCCTTCATAAGGCCTGTTTATAACTAGTGAGCTGTTCCTTCATAAGGCCTGTTTATAACTACTGAGCTGTTCCTTCATAAGGCCTGTTTATAACTAGTGAGCTGTTCCTTCATAAGGTCTGTTTATAACTAGTGAGCTGTTCCTTCATAAGGTCTGTTTATAAATACTGAGCTGTTCCTTCATAAGGTCTGTTTATAACTAGTGAGCTGTTCCTTCATAAGGTCTGTTTATAACTAGTGAGCTGTTCCTTCATAAGGTCTGTTTATAACTACTGAGCTGTTCCTTCATAAGGTCTGTTTATAAATACTGAGCTGTTCCTTCATAAGGTCTGTTTATAACTAGTGAGCTGTTCCTTCATAAGGTCTGTTTATAACTAGTGAGCTGTTCCATCATAAGGCCTGTTTATACTGAGCTGTTCCATCATAAGGCCTGTTTATAACTAGTGAGCTGCTCCTTCATAAGGCCTGTTTATACTGAGCTGTTCCTTCATAAGGCCTGTTTATACTGAGCTGTTCCTTCATAAGGCCTGTTTATACTGAGCTGTTCCATCATAAGGCCTGTTTATACTGAGCTGTTCCTTCATAAGGCCTGTTTATAACTAGTGAGCTGTTCCTTCATAAGGCCTGTTTATAACTAGTGAGCTGTTCCTTCATAAGGTCTGTTTATAACTAGTGAGCTGTTCCTTCATAAGGCCTGTTTATAACTAGTGAGCTGTTCCTTCATAAGGCCTGTTTATAAATACTGAGCTGTTCCATCATAAGGCCTGTTTATAACTAGTGAGCTGTTCCTTCATAAGGTCTGTTTATAACTAGTGAGCTGTTCCTTCATAAGGCCTGTTTATAACTAGTGAGCTGTTTCTTCATAAGGCCTGTTTATAACTAGTGAGCTGTTCCTTCATAAGGCCTGTTTATAACTAGTGAGCTGTTCCTTCATAAGGCCTGTTTATAACTAGTGAGCTGTTCCTTCATAAGGCCTGTTTATAACTACTGAGCTGTTCCTTCATAAGGCCTGTTTATAACTAGTGAGCTGTTCCTTCATAAGGTCTGTTTATAACTAGTGAGCTGTTCCTTCATAAGGTCTGTTTATAAATACTGAGCTGTTCCTTCATAAGGTCTGTTTATAACTAGTGAGCTGTTCCTTCATAAGGTCTGTTTATAACTAGTGAGCTGTTCCTTCATAAGGTCTGTTTATAACTACTGAGCTGTTCCTTCATAAGGTCTGTTTATAAATACTGAGCTGTTCCTTCATAAGGTCTGTTTATAACTAGTGAGCTGTTCCTTCATAAGGTCTGTTTATAACTAGTGAGCTGTTCCATCATAAGGCCTGTTTATACTGAGCTGTTCCATCATAAGGCCTGTTTATAACTAGTGAGCTGTTCCTTCATAAGGCCTGTTTATACTGAGCTGTTCCTTCATAAGGCCTGTTTATACTGAGCTGTTCCTTCATAAGGCCTGTTTATACTGAGCTGTTCCATCATAAGGCCTGTTTATACTGAGCTGTTCCTTCATAAGGCCTGTTTATAACTAGTGAGCTGTTCCTTCATAAGGCCTGTTTATAACTAGTGAGCTGTTCCTTCATAAGGTCTGTTTATAACTAGTGAGCTGTTCCTTCATAAGGCCTGTTTATAACTAGTGAGCTGTTCCTTCATAAGGTCTGTTTATAAATACTGAGCTGTTCCTTCATAAGGCCTGTTTATAAATACTGAGCTGTTCCATCATAAGGCCTGTTTATACTGAGCTGTTCCATCATAAGGCCTGTTTTATCTTTAACTCTCATAAAGAAACAGCCTTGTGTGTGTGTGTCCCAAACGGAACCCTATTCCCTATACAGGGCCTCTCTGCAGGCGTCACTCTGGTCAAAAGGAGTGCACTATGTAGGAAATAAGGTGCCATTTCGGGCTACATCAATTCTGTCTGTCGGTCGATGTGTCACAAGGAAAAGAGGAACACTACAAAGCGTTGGTGTCCTCGAGCTCGACCCCCAGATGTGTCTTTAAGATAAGTCCTTGAGCTGCCTGCTGTTTCCTTCATAACAGGAGGTTTCCAGAGGAAGGAAGGGGAGCCACGCCCTCACCCTTACGGTGCTGAGACAAACCGACAACAGGATGACAACAAATCAAATCAACGTTTATTTTGTCACCTGCACCTGAATACAACAGGTGTAGTAGACCTTACAGTGAAATGCTTACTTACAGGCTCTAACCAATAGTGCAATTTCTAAGTAAAAAAAAAAAGTATTAGGTGAACAATAGATAAGACATAAAAAAGACAGTGAAAAATAACAGTAGAGAGGTTATATACAGTAGAGAGGCTATATACAGTAGAGAGGTTATATACAGTAGAGAAGCTATATACAGTAGAGAGGCTATATACCGTCGAGAGTATATATACAGGCACCGGTTAGTAAGGGCTGATTGAGGTAGTATGTACAGTTGAAGTCAGAAGTTTACATACACCTTAGTCAAATACATTGAAAGTCAGTTTTTCACAATTCCTGACATTTAATTCTAGTAAAAATTTCCCTGTCTTAGGTCAGTTAGGATCACCACTTTATTTTAAGAATGTGAAATGCCAGAATAATAGTAGAGAGAATGATTTATTTCAGCTTTTATTTCTTTCATCACATTCCCAGAGGGTCAGAAGTTTACGTTTTCTCAATTAGTATTTGGTAGCATTGCCTTTAAATTGTTTAACTTGGGTCAAATGTTTTGGGTAGCCTTCCACAAGCTTCCCATAATAAATTGGGTGATTTTTGGCCCAGTCTAACCCAGTCCAGCCCTAACAACAACCCAGTATACGTAAACTTCTAACCCACTGGGAATGTGATGAAAGAAATAAAAGCTGAAATAAATAATTCTCTCTCCTATTATTCTGACATTTCACATTCTTAAAATAAAGTGGTTATCCTAACTGACCTAAGACAGGGAATTTTCACTGCGATTAAATGTCAGGAATTGTGAAAAACTGAGTTTAAATGTATGTATTTGGCTAAGGTGTATGTAAACTTCCAACATCAACTGTAGTCTTGGTCTGGCGTGTTTAGTCTATATCTGGACGAAACACGTATCCTTTTACTGTAGAGAACAGAGCACCTGTTTAGTGAATGTTATGTGGTATTATTGGAGAGGGTCTGACACATTTAGTTTAGAGAGGCCTGGGGAGTCACAGCTGCTCTAGACATAGTGCTTCCTGTTTCTCTCCCAGTCTAGCCCAAAAAACAACCCAGTCTAATCCTAACAGTAACCCAGTCTAGTCCTAACAGTAACCCAGTCTAGTCCTAACAGTAACCCAGTCTAGCCCTAACAGTAACCCAGTCTAACAATAACAATAACCCAGTCTAACCCTAACAGTAACCCAGTCTAGTCCTAACAGTAACCCAGTCTAGCCCTAACAACCCAGTCTAGCCCAGTCCAGAACTAACAGTAACCCAGTCTAGCCCTAACAATAACCCAGTCAAGCCCTAACAACAACCCAGTCCAGCCCTAACAGTAACCCAGTCTAGCCCTAACAGTAACCCAGTCTAGCCCTAACAGTAACCCAGTCTAGCCCTAACAACAACCCAGTCTAACCCTAACAGTAACCCAGTCTAACCCTAACAGTAACCCAGTCTAGCCCTAACAGTAACCCAGTCTAACCCTAACAGTAACTCAGTCTAACCCTAACAGTAACCCAGTCTAACCCAGTCTAGCCCTAACAATAACCCAGTCTAGCCCTAACAGTAACCCAGTCTAGCCCTAACAGTAACCCAGTCTAGCCCTAACAGTAACCCAGTCTAGCCCTAACAGTAACCCAGTCTAACCCAGTCTAGCCCTAACAGTAACCCAGTCTAGCCCTAACAGTAACCCAGTCTAACCCAGTCTAGCCTTAACAGTAACCCAGTCTAGCCCTAACAATAACCCAGTCTAGCCCTAACAGTAACCCAGTCTAGCCCTAACAGTAACCCAGTCTAGCCCTAACAGTAACCCAGTCCAGCCCGAACAGTAACCCAGTCTAACCAAAACAGTAACCCAGTCTAACCCTAACAGTAACCCAGTCTAGCCCTAACAGTAACCCAGTCTAACCCTAACAGTAACCCAGTCTAACCCTAACAGTAAACCAGTCTAACCCTAACAGTAACCCAGTCTAGCCCTAACAGTAACCCAGTCTAACCCAGTCTAGCCCTAACAGTAACCCAGTTTAGCCCTAACAGTAACCCAGTCTAGCCCTAACAGTAACCCAGTCTAACCCTAACAGTAACCCAGTCTAGCCCTAACAGTAACCCAGTCTAGGCCTAACAGTAACCCAGTCTAAACCTAACAGTAACCCAGTCTAGCCCTAACAGTAACCCAGTCTAACCCTAACAGTAACACAGTCCAGCCCGAACAGTAACCCAGTCTAACCCAAACAGTAACCCAGTCTAACCCTAACAGTAACCCAGTCTAACCCTAACAGTAACCCAGTCTAACCCAGTCTAGCCCTAACAGTAACTCAGTCTAAACCTAACAGTAACCCAGTCTAGCCCTAACAGTAACCCAGTCTAGCCCTAACAGTAACCCAGTCTAGCCCTAACAGTAACCCAGTCTAGCCCTAATAGTAACCCAGTCTAACCCTAACAGTAACCCAGTCTAGCCCTAACAGTAACCCAGTCTAGCCCTAATAGTAACCCAGTCTAACCAAGTCTAGCCCTAACAGTAACCCAGTCTAGCCCTAACAGTAACCCAGTCTACCCCTAACAGTAACCCAGTCCAGCCCTGACAGTAACCCAGTCTAACCCTAACAGTAACCCAGTCTAGCCCTAACAGTAACCCAGTCTAGCCCTAACAGTAACCCAGTCCAGCCCGAACAGTAACCCAGTCTAACCCAAACAGTAACCCAGTCTAACCCTAACAGTAACCCAGTCTAGCCCTAACAGTAACCCAGTCTAACCCTAACAGTAACCCAGTCTAACCCTAACAGTAACCCAGTCTAACCCAAACAGTAACCCAGTCTAGCCCTAACAGTAACCCAGTCTAACCCTAACAGTAACCCAGTCTAGCCCTAACAGTAACCCAGTCTAGCCCTAACAGTAACCCAGTCTAACCCAGTCTAGCCCTAACAGTAACCCAGTCTAGCCCTAACAGTAACCCAGTCTAACCCTAACAGTAACCCAGTCTAGCCCTGACAGTAACCCAGTCTAGCCCTAACAGTAACCCAGTCTAACCCAAACAGTAACCCAGTCTAGCCCTAACAACAACCCAGTCTAGCCCTAACAGTAACCCAGTCTAACCCAAACAGTAACCCAGTCTAGCCCTAACAGTAACCCAGTCTAACCCTAACAGTAACCCAGTCTAGCCCTAACAGTAACCCAGTCTAGCCCTAACAGTAACCCAGTCTAACCCTAACAGTAACCCAGTCTAACCCTAACAGTAACCCAGTCTAGCCCAAACAGTAACCCAGTCTAGCCCTAACAGTAACCCAGTCTAACCCTAACAGTAACCCAGTCTAGCCCTAACAATAACCCAGTCTAGCCCTAACAGTAACCCAGTCTAACCCTAACAGTAACCCAGTCTAACCCTAACAGTAACCCAGTCTAGCCCTAACAACAACCTAGTCTAGCCATAACAGTAACCCAGTCTAACCCAGTCATCGATGCACTTATTGATAAAGCCAGTGACTGATGTGGTGTACTCCTCAATGCCATCAGAAGAATCCCGGAACATGTTCCAGTCTGTGCAAAACAGTCCTGTAGCTTAGCATCTGCTTCATCTGATCACTTTTTAAATGGGCCGAGTCACTGGTACTTCCTGCTTTAGTTTTTTCTTGTAAGCAGGAATCAGGAGGATAAAATTGACAGTCCATTTGCCAAATGGAGGGCGAAGGAGAGCTTTGCATGTGTCTCTGTGTGTGGAGTAAAGGTGGTCTAGAGTATTTTTCCCTCTGGTTGCACATGTAACAAGCTGATAGAAATGAGGCCAACCGGATTTAAGTTTCCCTGCATTAAAGTCCTCGGCCACTAGGAGCGCCGCCTCTGGATGAGCGGTTTCCTGTTTGCTTATGGCCGTTTTACAGTTCGTTGAGTGCCAGCATCGGTCTGCTGTGGTATATGGACAGCTATGAAAAATAAACTATTTTTGTAAATAGTGTGGTCCACAGCTTATCATGAGATACTCTACCTCAGGCGAGCAAAAACCTAGAGACTTCCTTAGATTTCATGCACAAGTTGTTTACAAATATACATTAGGCACATTTTTGATTTGATCAGTGATATTTAACACCTGCTGTCTGTAACAAGCTTTTATCCAAAGCGACTTACAGTCATGCATGCATACAATTTCATGAATGGGCGGTCCTGGGAATCAAACCCACTACCCTGGCGCTACAACCTCCATGCTGTACCAGCTGAGCTACAGCGGACCACTAAACTGTAATGTCAATTATCTTTATGGAAATGACATTGATATGCCCACAGGAAATAGACGTGATAGTTATAACTAAACGTCTTTGTGGTGGTGACTACGAGTTGTATTAAAGTGCTCCCATTGAGTTAGTTCTCATTTAAGATTTTAAAAAGACTGGTTTCTGGAATCTCATTGAATACATTTCCAAAATGTCTCCCATGACGTGTATTGTGGTCTGTGCGTTCATAAAGAAAAGTCCCCCTGTGAAGACTGCCTTCACGTTAAGTTTCCTACTTTATTAATTTATATTTTTAAAAGGACTTAACAGTAGACAAAGGTTGTCAAGGCAAGACTAGTCGGCGTGGCAACAAGCTGGAATGATCGCCAACTGACACTCGGGCTAAGGTAGTATAGATTAAAACGAGAGACATCACAACAACTGTCTTTATTTTCTGTCATAAATCATACATTGTTAAGTTACCATTTATTTAAATATTAAAAGACAAAAACAGCTCTGATGAATCTAAAAAGATAAGCGGAGATCACTCAATGTTATCATCATTACTCTTCAACACATTTCAAAACATTTTTTTAAATTAAAATTTTCCTCAGTGGAATACTTTCTAACAAAAGACATATAGTTAAAATATGAATGGTATCACAAAGTTGTTCATCATACAGTCAAAAAACAGGACTGGTTCCCATTGAAGTAATTCATATCCAAGATTTCAAAACGTAAACAGTGCAACATATATGTAAACTCCTACACGTGAGGGGTTTCCCAGGAGTGGTATGTAGTACTGCTCAGTGTACAGTATGGGAATTAGTGATGAAAGAATACTGCTATCCATCCCTCATTAGGTCCACCCCTCATCTCACCTGAGTCATATTCACCAGGCACCAAACAGAAAAAATAGTCTGAAACAGAGAGGGACTACCTGAAGGGCTGAAACAGAGACTACCCGAAGGGCTGAAACAGGGAGGGACTGCCTGAAGGGCTGAAACAGGGAGGGACTGCCTGAAGGGCTGAAACAGGGAGGGACTACCTGAAGGGCTGAAACAGGGAGGGACTAACTGAAGGGCTGAAACAGGGAGGGACTACCTGAAGGGCTGAAACAGGGAGGGACTACCTGAAGGGCTGAAACAGGGAGGGACTGCCTGAAGGGCTGAAACAGGGAGGGACTACCTGAAGGGCTGAAACAGGGAGGGACTACCTGAAGGGCTGAAACAGGGAGGGACTACCTGAAGGGCTGAAACAGGGAGGGACTGCCTGAAGGGCTGAAACAGGGACTAACTGAAGGGCTGAAACAGGGAGGGACTACCTGAAGGGCTGAAACAGGGAGGGACTACCTGAAGGGCTGAAACAGGGAGGGACTACCTGAAGGGCTGAAACAGGGAGGGACTGCCTGAAGGGCTGAAACAGGGACTAACTGAAGGGCTGAAACAGGGAGGGACTACCTGAAGGGCTGAAACAGGGAGGGACTACCTGAAGGGCTGAAACAGGGACTAACTGAATGGCTGAAACAGGGAGGGACTACCTGAAGGGCTGAAACAGGGAGGGACTGCCTGAAGGGCTGAAACAGGGAGGGACTAACTGAACTTGTCTCGTAAAAAAACCCACTTGTTTTCAGTTGTAAAACGTTTCAGTACTGTGTGCACTAATGAATATGACCCTCGTGATCAGGAAGGAGTAAAGTTCAGAACTGCACTGTAAATTCTATGCAGCTACAAAACGGATAATCTGACAATAACCGCAAAAAAAGGGTTTTCCTGAATGAAACACACACACACACACACACACACACACACACACACACACACACACACACACACACACACACACACACACACACACACACACGTAATGTTGATCTGTACTTATCTTTGCCTTTACACTTACTAGTATTGATTTTGCAGACAGCTGGGTGTTTGAAGGTTTCTCCTGTACAGTGATTGTGCTAGTTGATGTTTCTACTGTGGTTGAACGGACTGATTGATTGTAGGCCACTCTGGAAAGGAGTGAATGCTGAAGGACTCCATTGTAATGTAAATTATCTTTATGGAAATCAAATGAACATCCCCCACAGGAAAAACAAGTTAACGGGAAGTTTGTTGAATCATTTCAGTTGTATTAAAGTGCTGTCATTTAGTCATTCATATGTAATAGATAAGATGGAATGCAATCTGTGTGTATTGTGACAGTGTGTATTGTGGCAGTGTGTATTGTGACAGCCTGTATTGTGACAGCCTGTATTGTGACAGCCTGTATTGTGACAGCGTGTATTGTGGCAGTGTGTATTGTGGCAGTGTGTATTGTGGCAGTGTGTATTGTGACAGCGTGTATTGTGGCAGTGTGTATTGTGACAGCGTGTATTGTGACAGCGTGTATTGTGGCAGTGTGTATTGTGGCAGTGTGTATTGTGACAGCCTGTATTGTGGCAGTGTGTATTGTGACAGCGTGTATTGTGGCAGTGTGTATTGTGGCAGTGTGTATTGTGACAGCTTGCATTGTGACAGCTTGCATTGTGACAGCGTGTATTGTGGCAGTGTGTATTGTGGCAGTGTGTATTGTGGCAGTGTGTATTGTGACAGCGTGTATTGTGACAGCGTGTATTGTGACAGCGTGTATTGTGACAGCGTGTATTGTGACAGCCTGTATTGTGGCAGTGTGTATTGTGACAGACAGACTAGTGTAGTGGACAGACAGACTAGTGTAGTGGACCGACAGACTAGTGTAGTGGACCGACAGACTAGTGTAGTGGACCGACAGACTAGTGTAGTGGACCGACAGACTAGTGTAGTGGACAGACAGACTAGTGTAGTGGACAGACAGACTAGTGTAGTGGACAGACAGACTAGTGTATTGTGACAGACAGACTAGTGTAGTGGACAGACAGACTAGTGTAGTGGACCGACAGACTAGTGTAGTGGACCGACAGACTAGTGTAGTGGACCGACAGACTAGTGTAGTGGACCGACAGACTAGTGTAGTGGACAGACAGACTAGTGTAGTGGACAGACAGACTAGTGTAGTGGACAGACAGACTAGTGTAGTGGACAGACAGACTAGTGTAGTGGACCGACAGCCTTACAACCTTATTCTAAAATTATTAAATAATTGTTTCCCCTCATCTATCTACACACAATTACCCCATAATTACAAAAGTGAAAACAGGTTTCTAGAAATGTTTGCAAATGTATATACAGTATAAAAAAACAGAAGCACCTTATTTACATAAGTATTCAGCCCCCTTGCTATGAGACTCAAAATTGAGCTCAGGTTTATCCTGTTTCCATTGAAAGCATTTCAATGTAAGGTCTACCTGTTGTATTCTGTGCAAGTGACATATCATTCTATTTTGATCATCCTTTGAGATATTTCTACAATTTGATTGGAGTCCACCTGTGATGAATTCAATTAATTGAACATGATTTAGAAAAGCACACCTGTCTATATAAAGTCCCACAGTTGACAGAGCAAAAACCAAGCCATGAGGTTGAAGGAATTTGTCCGTAGAGCTCCGAGACAGGATTGTGTCGAGGCGCAGATCTGGTGGAAGGGTACCAAAACAATGTCTACAGCATTGAAGGTCCCCAAGAACACAGTGGCCTCCATCATTCTTAAATGGAAGAAGTTTGGAACCACCAAGACTCTTCCTTGAGCTGGCTTCTGGGCCAAACTGAGCAATTGGTTGGGAAGGGCCTTGGTCAGGGAGGTGACCAAGAACCTGATGGTCACCCTGACAGAGCTCCAGAGTTCCTCTGTGGAGATGGGAGAACCTTCCAGAAGGACAGCCATCTCTGCAGCACTCCACCAATCAGGCCTTTATGGAAGAGTGGCCAGATGGAAGCCACTCTTCAGTAAAAGGCACATGACAGCCTGCTTGGAATTTGCCAAAAGGCACCTAAAGACTCAAGATTCAACAAGATTCTCTGGTCTGATAAAACCAATATTGAACTCTTTGGCCTGAATGTCAAGTGGTGGCAGCATCATGCTGTGGGGATGTTTTTCAGCGGCAGGGACTGGGAGACTAGTCAGGATCGAGGGAAAGATGAACGGAGCAAAGTACAGAGAGATCTTTGATGAAACCTGCTCCAGAGCGCTCAGGACCACAGACTGGGGGGAAGTTTCACCTTAAAACAGGACAACGACCCTAAGCACACAGCCAAGACAACGCAGGAGTGGCTTCGGGACAAATCTCTGAATGTCCTTGAGTGGCCCAGTCAGAGCTCGGACTCGAACCCGATCGAACATCTCTAGAGACCTGAAAATAGTTGTGCAGCAATGATCCCCATCCAACCTGACAGAGCTTGAGAGGATCTGCAGAGAAGAATGGGAGAAACTCCCCAAATACAGGTGTCAAGCTTGTAGCATTATACCCAAGAAGGCTGGATGATGTAATTGCTGCCAAAGGTGCTTCACCAGAGTACTGAGTAAAGGGTCTGAATAATTATCAAAAATGACTAAAATACAGTTTTTTCTTTGTCATTATAGGGTATTGTGATGCCATTATGGGGTATTGTGATGCCATTATGGGGTATTGTGATGCCATTATGGGGTATTGTGATGCCATTATGGGGTATTGTGATGCCATTATGGGGTATTGTGATGCCATATTGTGTTTAGATTGAAGAGGGGGAAAAATCGATTTAATCAATTTTAGAACAAAGCTTTAACATAACAACATGTGGAAAAAGTAAAAGGGGTCTGAATAGTTTCCCAAGGCACCGTAGACAACTGTAATGGACATCCTGTAGACAGTGGACATAGCCTACTGTAGTGGACATAGCCTACTGTAGTGGACATAGCCTACTGTAGTGGACATCCTGTAGACAGTGGACATAGCCTACTGTAGTGAACATCCTGTAGACAGTGGACATAGCCTACTGTAGTGGACATAGCTAGGCAGGCAGACCGCTAGCTAGCTAGGCAGACCGCTAGCTAGCTAGACAGACCGCTAGCTAGCTAGGCAGACCGCTAGCTAGCTAGGCAGACCGCTAGCTAGGCAGACAGCTAGCTAGGCAGACCGCTAGCTAGGCAGACCGCTAGCTAGGCAGACCGCTAGCTAGGCAGACCGCTAGCTAGGCAGACCGCTAGGTATCAGTGGTCCATAGACATCTGCTCTAGTTCCTCCATCCAGTCACAGGGACAGTCCTCTTCAAAGTCTCTGAGAATAGGACATGGGGACTGTTAGAAAACAGGGCACTGTATGTATCAAGCTCCCCCTGTCCATGCAATCTTATTCATTGTTATTTAAAAGGACACAACTCATCCTAAAAATTATCACTCCTACTCTGATACATACATGCCTAAATTAAATAAATAATATTCACAGAATGGATGGGACTGGTCAATATGATCCCACTGAAACATTAGTTATTTACCTCATACAATGCATCAGAGGGACCATTACTGCCCTACCAATTACTGCCCTGCCAATTACTGCCCTGCCAATTACTGCCCTGCCAATTACTGCCCTACCAAGCAAAAAGGCAGTAACTGATCATAGTGTGGAACTGAGGACAAAAAAGGTTTTTATTTACCTTGGTTTCACAGTAACATGACCCCCATTTTCTCCAAAACACAATAGAGGCAGGATACTTGTCCACATGATTAAGCATGTATTTAAAATGTAGCAAAAAATTACATTAACTCATTTTTTGACCAAATGAGCATTTACTGCCTTTTAGCTTGTTATAGTCTAAAGGTTATACTACTTTATAGTCTCTGTCCCAAATGAGACCCTATTCCCTTCATACTGTACAGGCCCATAGGGCCCTGGTCAAAAGTAGTGCACTATATAGGGAATAGGGTGCCAGAGGGCTCTGGTCAAAAGTAGTGCACTATATAGGGAATAGGGTCCCATAGGGCTCTGGTCTATTGTAGTGCACTATATAGGGAATAGGGTCCCATAGGGCTCTGGTCTATAGTAGTGCACTATATAGGGAATATGGTTCCATTTGGTGGAATACACAATATGTCTGGTCTGGCCAATGGGCTTCCAGGAGGACTCACGTATCCTCGTCATCAGAGCGTGGTTGCAGCCGTTCTTCATCCTCTGTCTGTCCAGCTGTCGGTCCGTCGGTGTCGTCCCTTCCTCCCCGGGACAGGGGGCCTACCAGCGGGTCTTCACCTGTGGGGAGAGGGACACGTTTCAAATCGGACCCAAATGGGACAAGGCCCCGTTCCCTACATTCTAGGGCCCTACTTTGGACCCGATAAATTAGCGCCTAGTCCTAAATCAGGATGAGTGTACATGTACACTGAGTATACAAAACATTAGGAACACCTTAATATTGAGTTGAACTGCCTTTTCCCCTCAGAACAGCCTCAATTCGTCAGGTCATGGACTTCACAAGGTGTTGAAAAGTTCCTCAGGGATGCTGGCCCATGTTGACTCCAATGCTTCCCACAGTTGTGTCAAGTTGGCTGGATGTCCTTTGGGTGGTGGATCATTCTTGATACACATGGGGAAACTGTTGAGCGTGAAAAACCCAGCAGCGTTGCAGTTCTTAACACAAACCGGTGCGCCTGGCACCTACTACCATACCCCGTTCAAAGGCACTTCAATATTTTATCTTGCCCGTTCACCCTCTGAATGGCAAACAGACACAATCCATGTCTCAATTTTCTCAAGGCTTAAAAATCCTTCTTTAACCGGTCTCCTCCCCCTTCATCTACACTGATTGAAGTGGATTTAACAAGTGACATCAATAAGGGATCGTAGCTTTCATCTGAATTCACCTGATCAGTCTATGTCATGGAAAGAGCAGGTGATCGTAATGTTTTGTATACTCAGTGTATATTATATCCTGGAATGCTCAATTCCCCCCCCCCAAAAAAACATTGAAAAATATTGCAGAAAACCAAACACTCGGGGCACCATAAGGAATGTGGCGTCACGGTGTACTAGACTACACTTCAGGAAGACATGACTCCATACAACTCTGTGAACTAACTAAAGTTAACGTGCCTCAAACCAACCACACAAAGGCTCATCATGTGTCAATCGTTATTGATCATATCATCATAGGGAATGTGGTGTCACGGTGTACTAGACTACACAACTGCGTCTATCACTATTAAGGTTGTTGAGAGATTTACATCACTTGGGAAGTCATTCGTCGATCATCTATTACAATTCCTTTCAATCAGAAATAAGGTTTCACAGCACGCATGACCAACCATGTGGTAGTCAATTATACCATAAGTGTTTTCTAGAAAGATTCCCCTCTAAGCGGGACCTACCTTCTGTGTGTATGGAGTAGGTTCTGAAAGCGGGACCTACCTTGTGTGTGCATGGAGTAGGTTCTGAAAGCGGGACCTACCTTCTGTGTGCATGGAGTAGGTTCTGAAAGCGGGACCTACCTTCTGTGTGCATGGAGTAGGTTCTGAAAGCGGGACCTACCTTCTGTGTGCATGGAGTAGGTTCTGAAAGCGGGACCTACCTTCTGTGTGCATGGATAGGTTCTGAAAGCGGGACCTACCTTCTGTGTGCATGGAGTAGGTTCTGAAAGCGGGACCTACCTTCTGTGTGCATGGAGTAGGTTCTGAAAGCGGGACCTACCTTCTGTGTGCATGGAGTAGGTTCTGAAAGTGGGACCTACCTTCTGTGTGCATGGAGTAGGTTCTGAAAGCGGGACCTACCTTCTGTGTGCATGGAGTAGGTTCTGAAAGTGGGACCTACCTTCTGTGTGCATGGAGTAGGTTCTGAAAGCGGGACCTACCTTCTGTGTGTATGGAGTAGGTTCTGAAAGCGGGACCTACCTTCTGTGTGTATGGAGTAGGTTCTGAAAGCGGGACCTACCTTCTGTGTGTATGAGTAGGTTCTGAAAGCGGGACCTACCTTCTGTGTGTATGGAGTAGGTTCTGAAAGCGGGACCTACCTTCTGTGTGTATGGAGTAGGTTCTGAAAGCGGGACCTACCTTCTGTGTGTATGGAGTAGGTTCTGAAAGCGGGACCTACCTTCTGTGTGTATGGAGTAGGTTCTGAAAGCGGGACCTACCTTCTGTGTGTATGAGTAGGTTCTGAAAGCGGGACCTACCTTCTGTGTGTATGGAGTAGGTTCTGAAAGCGGGACCTACCTTCTGTGTGTATGGAGTAGGTTCTGAAAGCGGGACCTACCTTGTGTGTGCATGGAGTAGGTTCTGAAAGCGGGACCTACCTTCTGTGTGCATGGAGTAGGTTCTGAAAGCGGGGACCTACCTTCTGTGTGCATGGAGTAGGTTCTGAAAGCGGGACCTACCTTCTGTGTGCATGGAGTAGGTTCTGAAAGCGGGACCTACCTTCTGTGTGCATGGAGTAGGTTCTGAAAGCGGGACCTAACTTCTGTGTGTATGGAGTAGGTTCTGAAAGCGGGACCTACCTTCTGTGTGTATGGAGTAGGTTCTGAAAGCGGGACCTACCTTCTGTGTGTATGGAGTAGGTTCTGAAAGCGGGACCTACCTTCTGTGTGTATGGAGTAGGTTCTGAAAGCGGGACCTACCTTCTGTGTGTATGGAGTAGGTTCTGAAAGCGGGACCTACCTTCTGTGTGCTGGTAGTTGGTTCTGAAAGCGGGACCTACCTTCTGTGTGTATGGAGTAGGTTCTGAAAGCGGGACCTACCTTCTGTGTGTATGGAGTAGGTTCTGAAAGCGGGACCTACCTTCTGTGTGCTGGTAGTAGGTTCTGAAAGCGGGACCTACCTTCTGTGTGTATGGAGTAGGTTCTGAAAGCGGGACCTACCTTCTGTGTGCTGGTAGTAGGTTCTGAAAGCGGGACCTACCTTCTGTGTGCATGGAGTAGGTTCTGAAAGCGGGACCTACCTTCTGTGTGTATGGAGTAGGTTCTGAAAGCGGTGCTGAGCTGGGCTTTCTCTAACAGTCTCAGTAGCTTCTCTGGTGGACTCCTGTCCCATCGTCTCCGCTCTCTGTTCTCTACAGAATTAATGGAAATATTGACGGTTTAATTGAATTTAAAATACGTTTTATTTTATAGAATAGTGGAAATCTGAGGGCAGATTGTAGGACTCAAAAGTTCGTGGACGCTTTAGTGACTCAAAACATCACTTCTCAAAATGTTTATTGCAAATATATACGGTGGGTGTTCACTCTACGTTGTTTGAGTGTACCTGGATATCCTGTGACGTTTGTACGACGACAACGTCACTTCCTCGTATGTTTCAGCGAGAGTACCTATCTAGGGGTGTGTAAAGCATTGTTTCAGTACCTATCTAGGGGTGTGTCAAGCATTGTTTCAGTACCTATCTAGGGGTGTGTCAAGCATTGTTTCAGTACCTATCTAGGGGTGTGTCAAGCATTGTTTCAGTACTTATCTAGGGGTGTGTCAAGCATTGTTTCAGTACCTATCTAGGGGTGTGTCAAGCATTGTTTCAGTACCTATCTAGGGGTGTGTCAAGCATTGTTTCAGTACCTGAATAGGGGTGTGTCAAGCATTGTTTCAGTACCTATCTAGGGGTGTGTCACGCATTGTTTCAGTACCTATCTAGGGGTGTGTCAAGCATTGTTTCAGTACCTATCTAGGGGTGTGTCAAGCATTGTTTCAGTACCTATCTAGGGGTGTGTCAAGCATTGTTTCAGTACCTATCTAGGGGTGTGTCACGCATTGTTTCAGTACCTATCTAGGGGTGTGTCAAGCATTGTTTCAGTACCTATCTAGGGGTGTGTCAAGCATTGTTTCAGTACCTATCTAGGGGTGTGTCAAGCATGGTTTCAGTACCTGAATAGGGGTGTGTCAATCATTGTTTCAGTACCTATCTAGGGGTGTGTCAAGCATTGTTTCAGTACCTATCTAGGGGTGTGTCAAGCATTGTTTCAGTACCTATCTAGGGGTGTGTCAAGCATTGTTTCAGTACCTATCTAGGGGTGTGTCAAGCATGTTCCAGTACCTATCTAGGGGTGTGTCAAGCATTGTTTCAGTACCTATCTGGGGGTGTGTCAAGCATTGTTTCAGTACCCATCTAGGGGTGTGTCAAGTATTGTTTCAGTACCTATCTAGGGGTGTGTCAAGCATTGTTTCAGTACCTGAATAGGGGTGTGTCAAGCATTGTTTCAGTACCTATCTAGGGGTGCGTCAAGCATTGGTTTCAGTACCTATCTAGGGGTGTGTCAAGCATTGTTTCAGTACCTATCTAGGGGTGTGTCAAGCATAGTTTCAGTACCTGAATAGGGGTGTGTCAAGCATTGTTTCAGTACCTGAATAGGGGTGTGTCAAGCATTGTTTCAGTACCTATCTAGGGGTGTGTCAAGCATTGTTTCAGTACCTGAATAGGGGTGTGTCAAGCATTGTTTCAGTACCTGAATAGGGGTGTGTCAAGCATTGTTTCAGTACCTATCTAGGGGTGCGTCAAGCATTGTTTCAGTACCTATCTAGGGGCGTGTCATGCATAGTTTCAGTACCTATCTAGGGGTGTGTCAAGCATTGTTTCAGTACCTATCTAGGGGCGTGTCATGCATAGTTTCAGTACCTATCTAGGGGTGTGTCAAGCATTGTTTCAGTACCTATCTAGGGGTGTGTCAAGCATTGTTTCAGTACCTATCTAGGGGTGTGTCAAGCATTGTGTCAGTACCTATCTAGGGGTGTGCCAAGCATTGTTTCAGTACCTATCTAGGGGTGTGTCAAGCATTGTTTCAGAACCTGAATAGGGGTGTGTCAAGCATGGTTTCAGTACCTATCTAGGGGTGTTTCAAGCATTGTTTCAGTACCTATCTAGGGGTGTGTCAAGCATTGTTTTAGTACCTATCTAGGGGCGTGCCAAGCATTGTTTCAGTACCTATCTAGGGGCGTGTCAAGCATTGTTTGAGTACCTATCTAGGGGCATGTCATGCATAGTTTCAGTACCTATCTAGGTGTGTGTCAAGCATTGTTTCAGTACCTATCTAGGGGTGTGTCAAGCATTGTTTCAGTACCTATCTAGGGGTGTGTCAAGCATTGTTTCAGTACCTGAATAGGGGTGTGTCAAGCATTGTTTCAGTACCTATGTAAGGGTGTTTCATGCATTTTTTCAGTACCTGAATAGGGGTGTGTCAAGCATTGTTTCAGTACCTATGTAGGGGTGTGTCAAGCATTGTTTCAGTACCTATCTAGGGGTGTGTCAAGCATTGTTTCAGTACCTATCTAGGGGTGTGTCAAGCATTGTTTCAGTACCTATCTAGGGGTGTGTCAAGCATTGTTTCAGTACCTATCTAGGGGTGTGTCAAGCATTGTTTCAGTACCTATCTAGGGGTGTGTCAAGCATTGTTTCAGTACCTGAATAGGGGTGTGTAAAGCATTGTTTCAGTGAGAGGGCCTATCTTGGGGTGTGTCAAGCATAGTTTCAGTACCTGAATAGGGGTGTGTCAAGCATTGTTTCAGTACCTGAATAGGGGTGTGTCAAGCATTGTTTCAGTACCTATATAGGGGTGTGTCAAGCATTTTTTCAGTACCTGAATAGGGGTGTGTCAAGCATTGTTTCAGTACCTATGTAGGGGTGTGTCAAGCATTGTTTCAGTACCTATCTAGGGGTGTGTCAAGCATTGTTTCAGTACCTATCTAGGGGTGTGTCAAGCATTGTTTCAGTACCTATCTAGGGGTGTGTCAAGCATTGTTTCGGTACCTATCTAGGGGTGTGTCAAGCATTGTTTCAGTACCTATCTAGGGGTGTGTCAAGCATTGTTTCAGTACCTATCTAGGGGTGTGTCAAGCATTGTTTCAGTACCTGAATAGGGGTGTGTCAAGCATTGTTTCAGTACCTATCTAGGGGTGCGTCAAGCATTGTTTCAGTACCTATCTAGGGGTGTGTCAAGCATTGTTTCAGTACCTATCTAGGGGTGTGTCAAGCATTGTTTCAGCACCTATCTAGGGGTGTGTCAAGCATTGTTTCAGTACCTGAATAGGGGTGTGTCAAGCATTGTTTCAGTACCTGAATAGGGGTGTGTCAAGCATTGTTTCAGTACCTGAATAGGGGTGTGTCAAGCATTGTTTCAGTACCTATCTAGGGGTGTGTCAAGCATTGTTTCAGTACCTGAATAGGGGTGTGTCAAGCATTGTTTCAGTACCTGAATAGGGGTGTGTCAAGCATTGTTTCAGTGCCTATCTAGGGGTGCGTCAAGCATTGTTTCAGTACCTATCTAGGGGTGTGTCAAGCATGGTTTCAGTACCTATCTAGGGGTGTGTCAAGCATTGTTTCAGTACCTATCTAGGGGTGTGCCAAGCATTGTTTTAGTACCTATCTAGGGGCGTGTCAAGCATTGTTTGAGTACCTATCTAGGGGCGTGTCATGCATAGTTTCAGTACCTATCTAGGTGTGTTGTCAAGCATTGTTTCAGTACCTATCTAGGGGTGTGTCAAGCATTGTTTCAGTACCTATCTAGGGGTGTGTCAAGCATTGTTTCAGTACCTATCTAGGGGTGTGTCAAGCATTGTTTCAGTACCTATCTAGGAGTGTGTCAAGCATTGTTTCAGTACCTGAATAGGGGTGTGTCAATCATTGTTTCAGTACCTGAATAGGGGTGTGTCAAGCATTGTTTCAGTACCTGAATAGGGGTGTGTCAAGCATTGTTTCAGTACCTGAATAGGGGTGTGTAAAGCATTGTTTCAGTGAGAGGGCCTATCTTGGGGTGTGTCAAGCATAGTTTCAGTACCTGAATAGGGGTGTGTCAAGCATTGTTTCAGTACCTATCTAGGGGTGTGTCAAGCATTGTTTCAGTACCTGAATAGGGGTGTGTCAAGCATTGTTTCAGTACCTATGTAGGGGTGTGTCAAGCATTTTTCAGTACCTGAATAGGGGTGTGTCAAGCATTGTTTCAGTACCTATGTAGGGGTGTGTCAAGCATTGTTTCAGTACCTATCTAGGGGTGTGTCAAGCATTGTTTCAGTACCTATCTAGGGGTGTGTCAAGCATTGTTTCAGTACCTATCTAGGGGTGTGTCAAGCATTGTTTCGGTACCTATCTAGGGGTGTGTCAAGCATTGTTTCAGTACCTATCTAGGGGTGTGTCAAGCATTGTTTGAGTACCTATCTAGGGGTGTGTCAAGCATTGTTTCAGTACCTATCTAGGGGTGTGTCAAGCATTGTTTCAGTACCTGAATAGGGGTGTGTCAAGCATTGTTTCAGTACCTATCTAGGGGTGCGTCAAGCATTGTTTCAGTACCTATCTAGGGGTGTGTCAAGCATTGTTTCAGTACCTATCTAGGGGTGTGTCAAGCATTGTTTCAGTACCTATCTAGGGGTGTGTCAAGCATTGTTTCAGTACCTGAATAGGGGTGTGTCAAGCATTGTTTCAGTACCTGAATAGGGGTGTGTCAAGCATTGTTTCAGTACCTATCTAGGGGTGTGTCAAGCATTGTTTCAGTACCTGAATAGGGGTGTGTCAAGCATTGTTTCAGTACCTGAATAGGGGTGTGTCAAGCATTGTTTCAGTGCCTATCTAGGGGTGCGTCAAGCATTGTTTCAGTACCTATCTAGGGGCGTGTCATGCATAGTTTCAGTACCTATCTAGGGGTGTGTCAAGCATAGTTTCAGTACCTATCTAGGGGTGTGTCAAGCATTGTTTCAGTACCTATCTAGGGGTGTGTCAAGCATAGTTTCAGTACCTGAATAGGGGTGTGTCAAGCATTGTTTCAGTACCTATCTAGGGGTGTGTCAAGCATGGTTTCAGTACCTATCTAGGGGTGTGTCAATCATTGTTTCAGTAACTATCTAGGGGTGTGTCAAGCATAGTTTCAGTACCTGAATAGGGGTGTGTCAAGCATTGTTTCAGTACCTGAATAGGGGTGTGTCAAGCATGGTTTCAGTACCTATCTAGGGGTGTGTCAAGCATTGTTTCAGTACCTGAATAGGGGTTGTGTCAAGCATTGTTTCAGTACCTGAATAGGGGTGTGTCAAGCATTGTTTCAGTACCTATCTAGGGGTGCGTCAAGCATTGTTTCAGTACCTATCTAGGGGCGTGTCATGCATAGTTTCAGTACCTATCTAGGGGTGTGTCAAGCATTGTTTCAGTACCTATCTAGGGGCGTGTCATGCATAGTTTCAGTACCTATCTAGGGGTGTGTCAAGCATTGTTTCAGTACCTATCTAGGGGTGTGTCAAGCATTGTTTCAGTACCTGAATAGGGGTGTGTCAAGCATTGTTTCAGTACCTATGTAGGGGTGTGTCAAGCATTTTTTCAGTACCTGAATAGGGGTGTGTCAAGCATTGTTTCAGTACCTATGTAGGGGTGTGTCAAGCATTGTTTCAGTACCTATCTAGGGGTGTGTCAAGCATTGTTTCAGTACCTATCTAGGGGTGTGTCAAGCATTGTTTCAGTACCTATCTAGGGGTGTGTCAAGCATTGTTTCGGTACCTATCTAGGGGTGTGTCAAGCATTGTTTTCAGTACCTATCTAGGGGTGTGTCAAGCATTGTTTCAGTACCTATCTAGGGGTGTGTCAAGCATTGTTTTCAGTACCTGAATAGGGTGTGTCAAGCATTGTTTCAGTACCTATCTAGGGGTGCGTCAAGCATTGTTTCAGTACTATCTAGGGGTGTGTCAAGCATTGTTTCAGTACCTATCTAGGGTGTGTCAAGCATTGTTTCAGCACCTATCTAGGGGTGTGTCAAGCATTGTTTCAGTACCTGAATAGGGGGTGTGTCAAGCATTGTTTCAGTACCTGAATAGGGGTGTGTCCAGCATTGTTTCAGTACCTGAATAGGGGTGTGGTCAAGCATTGTTTCAGTACCTATCTAGGGTGTGTCAAGCATTGTTTCAGTAACCTAATAGGGGTGTGTCAAGCATTGTTTCAGTACCTGAATAGGGGTGTGGTCAAGCATTGTTTCAGTGCCTATCTAGGGGTGCGTCAAGCATTGTTTTCAGTACCTATCTAGGGGTGTGTCAAGCATGGTTTCAGTACCTATCTAGGGGTGTGTCAAGCATTGTTTCAGTACCTATCTAGGGGTGTGCCAAGCATTGTTTTAGTACCTATCTAGGGGCGTGTCAAGCATTGTTTGAGTACCTATCTAGGGGCGTGTCATGCATAGTTTCAGTACCTATCTAGGTGTGTGTCAAGCATTGTTTCAGTACCTATCTAGGGGTGTGTCAAGCATTGTTTCAGTACCTATCTAGGGTGTGTCAAGCATTGTTTCAGTACCTAGTCTAGGGTGTGGTCAAGCATTGTTTCAGTACCTATCTAGGAGTGTGTCAGCAGTGTTTCAGTACCTGAATAGGGGTGTGTCAATCATTGTTTCAGTACCTATCTAGGGGTGTGTCAAGCATTGTTTCAGTAACTGAATAGGGGTGTGTCAGCATTGTTTCAGTACCTATGTAGGGTGTGTTCAAGCATTTTTTCAGTACCTGAATAGGGGTGTGTCAAGCATTGTTTACCTATTAGGGGGTGGGTACCTATAGGGGTGTGTCAAGCATTGTTTCAGTACCTATCTAGGGGTGTGTCAAGCATTGTTTCAGTACCTATCTAGGGGTGTGTCAAGCATTGTTTCAGTACCTATCTAGGGGTGTGTCAAGCATTGTTTCAGTACCTATCTAGGGGTGTGTCAAGCATTGTTTCAGTACCTATCTAGGGGTGTGTCAAGCATTGTTTCAGTACCTATCTAGGGGTGTGTCAAGCATTGTTTCAGTACCTATCTAGGGGTGTGTCAAGCATTGTTTCAGTACCTATCTAGGGGTGTGTCAAGCATTGTTTCAGTACCTATCTAGGGGTGTGTCAAGCATTGTTTCAGTACCTATCTAGGGGTGTGTCAAGCATTGTTTCAGTACCTATCTAGGTGTGTGTCAAGCATTGTTTCAGTACCTATCTAGGGGTGTGTCAAGCATTGTTTCAGTACCTATCTAGGGGTGTGTCAAGCATTGTTTCAGTACCTATCTAGGGGTGTGTCAAGCATTGTTTCAGTTCAGTACCTATCTAGGGTGTGTCAAGCATTGTTTCAGTACCTATAGGGGTGTGTCAAGCATTGTTTCAGTACCTAATCTAGGGGTGTGTCAAGCATTGTTTCATACCTATCTAGGGGTGGTGTCAAGCATTGTTTCAGTACCTATCTAGGGGTGTGTCAAGCATTGTTTCAGTACCTATCTAGGGGTGTGTCAAGCATTGTTTCAGTACCTATCTAGGGTGTGTCAAGCATTGTTTCAGTACCTATCTAGGGGTGTGTCAAGCAGTGTTTCAGTACCTGAATAGGGGTGGTCAAGCATTGTTTCAGTACCTATCTAGGGGTGTGTCAAGCATTGTTTCAGTACCTGAATAGGGGTGTGTCAAGCATTGTTTCAGTACCTGAATAGGGGTGTGTCAAGCATTGTTTCAGTACTATCTAGGGGTGTGTCAAGATTGTTCAGTACCTGACTAGGGGTGTGTCAAGCATGTTTTCAGTGCCTATCTAGCGGGTGCGTCAAGCATTGTTCAGTACCTATCTAGGGGTGTGTCAAACATTTGTTTCAGTTACCTATCTAGGGGTGTGTCCAAGCATTGTTTCAGTACCCTATTCTAGGGGTGTGCCAAGCATTGTTTTAGTACCTATCTAGTGGCGCGTGTCAACATTGTTTGTTAGTACCTATCTAGGGGCGTGTCATGCATAGTTTCAGTACCTATCTAGGTTGATGTGTCCAAGCATTTGTTTCAGTACCTATCTAGGGGTGTGTTCAAGCATTGTTTCAGTACCTATCTAGGGGGACTGTGTCAAGCATGGTTTCATACCAATCTTAGGGGTGTGTCAAGCATGTTTCCCAGTACCTATCTAGGAGTGGTGTCAAGCCAATTGGTTTCCCAGTACCTGAATAGGGGTGTTGTCAATCATTGTTTCAGTACCTATCTAGGGGTGTGTCAAGCATGTTTCAGTAAACTGAATAGGTGGTGTGTCAAGCATTGTTTCAGTACCTATGTAGGGGTGTTTCAAGCATTTTTTCAGTACCTGAATAGGGGGTGTGTCAAGCATTGTTTCAGTACCTATTAGGGGTGTGTCAAGAATTGTTTTCAGTACCTATCTAGGGGTGTGTCAAGCATTGTTTCAGTACCTATCTAGGGTGTGTCAAGCATTGTTTCAGTACCTATCTAGGGCGTGTCAAGCATATTGTTTCAGTACCTATCTAGGGGGTGTAAAGCATTGTTTCAGTACCTATCTAGGGCGTGTGTCAAGCATTGTTTCAGTACCTATCTAGGGGTGTGTCAAGCATTGTTTCAGTACCTGAATAGGGTGTGTAAAGCATTGTTTCAGGGAGAGGGCTATCTGGGGTGTGTCAAGCATAGTTTCAGTACCTGAATAGGGGTGTGTCAAGCATTGTTTCAGTACCTATCTAGGGGTGTGTCAAGCATTGTTTCAGTACCTGAATAGGGGTGTGTCAAGCATTGTTTCAGTACCTATTAGGGTGTGTCAAGCAATTTTCATTCAGTACCTGAATAGGGGTGTGTCAGCATTGTTTCAGTACCTATGTAGGGGTGGTGTCAAGCATTGTTTCAGTACCTATCTAGGGGGTGTGTCAAGCATTGTTTCAGTACTACTCTAGGGGTGTGTCAAGCATTGTTTCAGGTACATATCTAGGGGTGTGTCAAGCATTGTTTCGGTACCTATCTAGGGGTGTGTCAAGCATTGGTTCAGTACCTGAATAGGGGTGTGTCAAGCATTGTTTCGTACCTGAATAGGGGTGTGTCAAGCATGGTTCAGTACCCTGAATAGGGGTGTGGTCAAGCATTGTTTCAGTACCTATCTAGGGGTGTGTCAAGCATTGTTTCAGTACCTGGAATAGGGTGTGTCAAGCATTGTTTCAGTACCTGAATAGGGGTGTGTCAAGCATTGTTTCAGTGCCTATCTAGGGGTGCGTCAAGCATTTTTTCAGTACCTGAATAGGGGTGTGTCAAGCATTGTTTCAGTACCTATCTAGGGGTGTGCCAAGCATTGTTTTAGTACCTATCTAGGGGCGTGTCAAGCATTGTTTGAGTACCTATCTAGGGGCGTGTCATGCATAGTTTCAGTACCTATCTAGGTGTGTGTCAAGCATTGTTTCAGTACCTATCTAGGGGTGTGTCAAGCATTGTTTCAGTACCTATCTAGGGGTGTGTCAAGCATTGTTTCAGTACCTATCTAGGGGTGTGTCAAGCATTGTTTCAGTACCTATCTAGGAGTGTGTCAAGCATTGTTCAGTACCTGAATAGGGGTGTGTCAATCATTGTTTCAGTACCTATCTAGGGGTGTGTCAAGCATTGTTTCAGTAACTGAATAGGGGTGTGTCAAGCATTGTTTCAGTACCTATGTAGGGGTGTTTCAAGCATTTTTTCAGTACCTGAATAGGGGTGTGTCAAGCATTGTTTCAGTACCTATGTAGGGGTGTGTCAAGCATTGTTTCAGTACCTATCTAGGGGTGTGTCAAGCATTGTTTCAGTACCTATCTAGGGGTGTGTCAAGCATTGTTTCAGTACCTATCTAGGGGTGTGTCAAGCATTGTTTCAGTACCTATCTAGGGGTGTGTAAAGCATTGTTTCAGTACCTATCTAGGGTGTGTCAAGCATTGTTTCAGTACCTATCTAGGGGTGTGTCAAGCATTGTTTCAGTACCTGAATAGGGGTGTGTAAAGCATTGTTTCAGTGAGAGGGCCTATCTTGGGGTGTGTCAAGCATAGTTTCAGTACCTGAATAGGGGTGTGTCAAGCATTGTTTCAGTACCTATCTAGGGGTGTGTCAAGCATTGTTTCAGTACCTGAAATAGGGGTGTGTCAAGCATTGTTTCAGTACCTATGTAGGGGTGTGTCAAGCATTTTTTCAGTACCTGAATAGGGGTGGGTCAAGCATTGTTTCAGTACCTATGTAGGGGTGTGTCAAGCATTGTTTCAGTACCTATCTAGGGGTGTGTCAAGCATTGTTTCAGTACCTATCTAGGGGTGTGTCAAGCATTGTTTCAGTACATATCTAGGGGTGTGTCAAGCATTGTTTCGGTACCTATCTAGGGGTGTGTCAAGCATTGTTTCAGTACCTATCTAGGGGTGTGTCAAGCATTGTTTCAGTACCTATCTAGGGGTGTGTCAAGCATTGTTTCAGTACCTATCTAGGGGTGTGTCAAGCATTGTTTCAGTACCTGAATAGGGGTGTGTCAAGCATTGTTTCAGTACCTATCTAGGGGTGCGTCAAGCATTGTTTCAGTACCTATCTATGGGTGTGTCAAGCATTGTTTCAGTACCTATCTAGGGGTGTGTCAAGCATTGTTTCAGTACCTATCTAGGGGTGTGTCAAGCATTGTTTCAGTACTAGAATAGGGGTGTGTCAAGCATTGTTTCAGTACCTGAATAGGGGTGTGTCAAGCATTGTTTCAGTACCTATCTAGGGGTGTGTCAAGCATTGTTTCAGTACCTGAATAGGGGTGTGTCAAGCATTGTTTCAGTACCTGAATAGGGGTGTGTCAAGCATTGTTTCAGTACCTATCTAGGGGTGTGTCAAGCATTGTTTCAGTACCTATCTAGGGGTGTGTCAAGCATTGTTTCAGTACCTATCTAGGGGTTGTGTCAAGCATTGTTTCAGTACCTATCTAGGAGTGTGTCAAGCATTGTTTCAGTACCTGAATAGGGGTGTGTCAATCATTGTTTCAGTACCTATCTAGGGGTGTGTCAAGCATTGTTTCAGTAACTGAATAGGGGTGTGTCAAGCATTGTTTCAGTACCTATGTAGGGGTGTTTCAAGCATTTTTTCAGTACCTGAATAGGGGTGTGTCAAGCATTGTTTCAGTACCTATGTAGGGGTGTGTCAAGCATTGTTTCAGTACCTATCTAGGGGTGTGTCAAGCATTGTTTCAGTACCTATCTAGGGGTGTGTCAAGCATTGTTTCAGTACCTATCTAGGGGTGTGTCAAGCATTGTTTCAGTACCTATCTAGGGGTGTGTAAAGCATTGTTTCAGTACCTATCTAGGGGTGTGTCAAGCATTGTTTCAGTACCTATCTAGGGGTGTGTCAAGCATTGTTTCAGTACCTGAATAGGGGTGTGTAAAGCATTGTTTCAGTGAGAGGGCCTATCTTGGGGTGTGTCAAGCATAGTTTCAGTACCTGAATAGGGGTGTGTCAAGCATTGTTTCAGTACCTATCTAGGGGTGTGTCAAGCATTGTTTCAGTACCTGAATAGGGGTGTGTCAAGCATTGTTTCAGTACCTATGTAGGGGTGTGTCAAGCATTTTTTCAGTACCTGAATAGGGGTGTGTCAAGCATTGTTTCAGTACCTATGTAGGGGTGTGTCAAGCATTGTTTCAGTACCTATCTAGGGGTGTGTCAAGCATTGTTTCAGTACCTATCTAGGGGTGTGTCAAGCATTGTTTCAGTACCTATCTAGGGGTGTGTCAAGCATTGTTTCGGTACCTATCTAGGGGTGTGTCAAGCATTGTTTCAGTACCTATCTAGGGGTGTGTCAAGCATTGTTTCAGTACCTATCTAGGGGTGTGTCAAGCATTGTTTCAGTACCTGAATAGGGGTGTGTCAAGCATTGTTTCAGACCTATCTAGGGGTGCGTCAAGCATTGTTTCAGTACCTATCTAGGGGTGTGTCAAGCATTGTTTCAGTACCTATCTAGGGGTGTGTCAAGCATTGTTTCAGTACCTATCTAGGGGTGTGTCAAGCATTGTTTCAGTACCTGAATAGGGGTGTGTCAAGCATTGTTTCAGTACCTGAATAGGGGTGTGTCAAGCATTGTTTCAGTACCTATCTAGGGGTGTGTCAAGCATTGTTTCAGTACCTGAATAGGGGTGTGTCAAGCATTGTTTCAGTACCTGAATAGGGGTGTGTCAAGCATTGTTTCAGTGCCTATCTAGGGGTGCGTCAAGCATTGTTTCAGTACCTATCTAGGGGCGTGTCATGCATAGTTTCAGTACCTATCTAGGGGTGTGTCAAGCATAGTTTCAGTACCTGAATAGGGGTGTGTCAAGCATTGTTTCAGTACCTATCTAGGGGTGTGTCAAGCATGGTTTCAGTACCTATCTAGGGGTGTGTCAATCATTGTTTCAGTAACTATCTAGGGGTGTGTCAAGCATAGTTTCAGTACCTGAATAGGGGTGTGTCAAGCATTGTTTCAGTACCTGAATAGGGGTGTGTCAAGCATGGTTTCAGTACCTATCTAGGGGTGTTTCAAGCATTGTTTCAGTACCTATCTAGGGGCGTGTCAAGCATTGTTTTAGTACCTATCTAGGGGCGTGCCAAGCATTGTTTCAGTACCTATCTAGGGGCGTGTCAAGCATTGTTTGAGTACCTATCTAGGGGCATGTCATGCATAGTTTCAGTACCTATCTAGGTGTGTGTCAAGCATTGTTTCAGTACCTATCTAGGGGTGTGTCAAGCATTGTTTCAGTACCTATCTAGGGGTGTGTCAAGCATTGTTTCAGTACCTATCTAGGGGTGTGTCAAGCATTGTTTCAGTACCTATCTAGGAGTGTGTCAAGCATTGTTTCAGTACCTATCTAGGGGTGTGTCAAGCATTGTTTCAGTACCTATCTAGGGGTGTGTCAAGCATTGTTTCAGTACCTGAATAGGGGTGTGTCAAGCATTGTTTCAGTACCTATCTAGGGGTGCGTCAAGCATTGTTTCAGTACCTATCTAGGGGTGTGTCAAGCATTGTTTCAGTACCTATCTAGGGGTGTGTCAAGCATTGTTTCAGCACCTATCTAGGGGTGTGTCAAGCATTGTTTCAGTACCTGAATAGGGGTGTGTCAAGCATTGTTTCAGTACCTGAATAGGGGTGTGTCAAGCATTGTTTCAGTACCTGAATAGGGGTGTGTCAAGCATTGTTTCAGTACCTATCTAGGGGTGTGTCAAGCATTGTTTCAGTACCTGAATAGGGGTGTGTCAAGCATTGTTTCAGTACCTGAATAGGGGTGTGTCAAGCATTGTTTCAGTGCCTATCTAGGGGGTGCGTCAAGCATTGTTTCAGTACCTATCTAGGGGTGTGTCAAGCATGGTTTCAGTACCTATCTAGGGGTGTGTCAAGCATTGTTTCAGTACCTATCTAGGGGTGTGCCAAGCATTGTTTTAGTACCTATCTAGGGGCGTGTCAAGCATTGTTTGAGTACCTATCTAGGGGCGTGTCATGCATAGTTTCAGTACCTATCTAGGTGTGTGTCAAGCATTGTTTCAGTACCTATCTAGGGGTGTGTCAAGCATTGTTTCAGTACCTATCTAGGGGTGTGTCAAGCATTGTTTCAGTACCTATCTAGGGGTGTGTCAAGCATTGTTTCAGTACCTATCTAGGAGTGTGTCAAGCATTGTTTCAGTACCTGAATAGGGGTGTGTCAATCATTGTTTCAGTACCTATCTAGGGGTGTGTCAAGCATTGTTTCAGTAACTGAATAGGGGTGTGTCAAGCATTGTTTCAGTACCTATGTAGGGGTGTTTCAAGCATTTTTTCAGTACCTGAATAGGGGTGTGTCAAGCATTGTTTCAGTACCTATGTAGGGGTGTGTCAAGAATTGTTTCAGTACCTATCTAGGGGTGTGTCAAGCATTGTTTCAGTACCTATCTAGGGGTGTGTCAAGCATTGTTTCAGTACCTATCTAGGGGTGTGTCAAGCATTGTTTCAGTACCTATCTAGGGGTGTGTAAAGCATTGTTTCAGTACCTATCTAGGGGTGTGTCAAGCATTGTTTCAGTACCTATCTAGGGGTGTGTCAAGCATTGTTTCAGTACCTGAATAGGGGTGTGTAAAGCATTGTTTCAGTGAGAGGGCCTATCTTGGGGTGTGTCAAGCATAGTTTCAGTACCTGAATAGGGGTGTGTCAAGCATTGTTTCAGTACCTATCTAGGGGTGTGTCAAGCATTGTTTCAGTACCTGAATAGGGGTGTGTCAAGCATTGTTTCAGTACCTATGTAGGGGTGTGTCAAGCATTTTTTCAGTACCTGAATAGGGGTGTGTCAAGCATTGTTTCAGTACCTATGTAGGGGTGTGTCAAGCATTGTTTCAGTACCTATCTAGGGGTGTGTCAAGCATTGTTTCAGTACCTATCTAGGGGTGTGTCAAGCATTGTTTCAGTACATATCTAGGGGTGTGTCAAGCATTGTTTCGGTACCTATCTAGGGGTGTGTCAAGCATTGTTTCAGTACCTGAATAGGGGTGTGTCAAGCATTGTTTCAGTACCTGAATAGGGGTGTGTCAAGCATTGTTTCAGTACCTGAATAGGGGTGTGTCAAGCATTGTTTCAGTACCTATCTAGGGGTGTGTCAAGCATTGTTTCAGTACCTGAATAGGGGTGTGTCAAGCATTGTTTCAGTACCTGAATAGGGGTGTGTCAAGCATTGTTTCAGTGCCTATCTAGGGGTGCGTCAAGCATTTTTTCAGTACCTGAATAGGGGTGTGTCAAGCATTGTTTCAGTACCTATCTAGGGGTGTGCCAAGCATTGTTTTAGTACCTATCTAGGGGCGTGTCAAGCATTGTTTGAGTACCTATCTAGGGGCGTGTCATGCAGTTTCAGTACCTATCTAGGTGTGTGTCAAGCATTGTTTCAGTACCTATCTAGGGGTGTGTCAAGCATTGTTTCAGTACCTATCTAGGGGTGTGTCAAGCATTGTTTCAGTACCTATCTAGGGGTGTGTCAAGCATTGTTTCAGTACCTATCTAGGAGTGTGTCAAGCATTGTTTCAGTACCTGAATAGGGGTGTGTCAATCATTGTTTCAGTACCTATCTAGGGGTGTGTCAAGCATTGTTTCAGTAACTGAATAGGGGTGTGTCAAGCATTGTTTCAGTACCTATGTAGGGGTGTTTCAAGCATTTTTTCAGTACCTGAATAGGGGTGTGTCAAGCATTGTTTCAGTACCTATGTAGGGGTGTGTCAAGCATTGTTTCAGTACCTATCTAGGGGTGTGTCAAGCATTGTTTCAGTACCTATCTAGGGGTGTGTCAAGCATTGTTTCAGTACCTATCTAGGGGTGTGTCAAGCATTGTTTCAGTACCTATCTAGGGGTGTGTAAAGCATTGTTTCAGTACCTATCTAGGGGTGTGTCAAGCATTGTTTCAGTACCTATCTAGGGGTGTGTCAAGCATTGTTTCAGTACCTGAATAGGGGTGTGTAAAGCATTGTTTCAGTGAGAGGGCCTATCTTGGGGTGTGTCAAGCATAGTTTCAGTACCTGAATAGGGGTGTGTCAAGCATTGTTTCAGTACCTATCTAGGGGTGTGTCAAGCATTGTTTCAGTACCTGAATAGGGGTGTGTCAAGCATTGTTTCAGTACCTATGTAGGGGTGTGTCAAGCATTTTTTCAGTACCTGAATAGGGGTGGGTCAAGCATTGTTTCAGTACCTATGTAGGGGTGTGTCAAGCATTGTTTCAGTACCTATCTAGGGGTGTGTCAAGCATTGTTTCAGTACCTATCTAGGGGTGTGTCAAGCATTGTTTCAGTACATATCTAGGGGTGTGTCAAGCATTGTTTCGGTACCTATCTAGGGGTGTGTCAAGCATTGTTTCAGTACCTATCTAGGGGTGTGTCAAGCATTGTTTCAGTACCTATCTAGGGGTGTGTCAAGCATTGTTTCAGTACCTATCTAGGGGTGTGTCAAGCATTGTTTCAGTACCTGAATAGGGGTGTGTCAAGCATTGTTTCAGTACCTATCTAGGGGTGCGTCAAGCATTGTTTCAGTACCTATCTATGGGTGTGTCAAGCATTGTTTCAGTACCTATCTAGGGGTGTGTCAAGCATTGTTTCAGTACCTATCTAGGGGTGTGTCAAGCATTGTTTCAGTACTAGAATAGGGGTGTGTCAAGCATTGTTTCAGTACCTGAATAGGGGTGTGTCAAGCATTGTTTCAGTACCTATCTAGGGGTGTGTCAAGCATTGTTTCAGTACCTGAATAGGGGTGTGTCAAGCATTGTTTCAGTACCTGAATAGGGGTGTGTCAAGCATTGTTTCAGTGCCTATCTAGGGGTGCGTCAAGCATTGTTTCAGTACCTATCTAGGGGCGTGTCATGCATAGTTTCAGTACCTATCTAGGGGTGTGTCAAGCATAGTTTCAGTACCTATCTAGGGGTGTGTCAAGCATTGTTTCAGTACCTATCTAGGGGTGTGTCAAGCATAGTTTCAGTACCTGAATAGGGGTGTGTCAAGCATTGTTTCAGTACCTATCTAGGGGTGTGTCAAGCATGGTTTCAGTACCTATCTAGGGGTGTGTCAATCATTGTTTCAGTAACTATCTAGGGGTGTGTCAAGCATAGTTTCAGTACCTGAATAGGGGTGTGTCAAGCATTGTTTCAGTACCTGAATAGGGGTGTGTCAAGCATGGTTTCAGTACCTATCTAGGGGTGTGTCAAGCATTGTTTCAGTACCTGAATAGGGGTGTGTCAAGCATTGTTTCAGTACCTGAATAGGGGTGTGTCAAGCATTGTTTCAGTACCTATCTAGGGGTGCGTCAAGCATTGTTTCAGTACCTATCTAGGGGCATGTCATGCATAGTTTCAGTACCTATCTAGGGGTGTGTCAAGCATTGTTTCAGTACCTATCTAGGGGCGTGTCATGCATAGTTTCAGTACCTATCTAGGGGTGTGTCAAGCATTGTTTCAGTACCTATCTAGGGGTGTGTCAAGCATTGTTTCAGTACCTGAATAGGGGTGTGTCAAGCATTGTGTCAGTACCTATCTAGGGGTGTGCCAAGCATTGTTTCAGTACCTATCTAGGGGTGTGTCAAGCATTGTTTCAGTACCTATCTAGGGGTGTGTCAAGCATTGTTTCAGTACCTGAATAGGGGTGTGTCAAGCATGGTTTCAGTACCTATCTAGGGGTGTTTCAAGCATTGTTTCAGTACCTATCTAGGGGTGTGTCAAGCATTGTTTTAGTACCTATCTAGGGGCGTGCCAAGCATTGTTTCAGTACCTATCTAGGGGCGTGTCAAGCATTGTTTGAGTACCTATCTAGGGGCATGTCATGCATAGTTTCAGTACCTATCTAGGTGTGTGTCAAGCATTGTTTCAGTACCTATCTAGGGGTGTGTCAAGCATTGTTTCAGTACCTATCTAGGGGTGTGTCAAGCATTGTTTCAGTACCTATCTAGGGGTGTGTCAAGCATTGTTTCAGTACCTATCTAGGAGTGTGTCAAGCATTGTTTCAGTACCTGAATAGGGGTGTGTCAATCATTGTTTCAGTACCTATCTAGGGGTGTGTCAAGCATTGTTTCAGTACCTGAATAGGGGTGTGTCAAGCATTGTTTCAGTACCTATGTAGGGGTGTTTCAAGCATTTTTTCAGTACCTGAATAGGGGTGTGTAAAGCATTGTTTCAGTGAGAGGGCCTATCTTGGGGTGTGTCAAGCATAGTTTCAGTACCTGAATAGGGGTGTGTCAAGCATTGTTTCAGTACCTGAATAGGGGTGTGTCAAGCATTGTTTCAGTACCTATGTAGGGGTGTGTCAAGCATTTTTTCAGTACCTGAATAGGGGTGTGTCAAGCATTGTTTCAGTACCTATGTAGGGGTGTGTCAAGCATTGTTTCAGTACCTATCTAGGGGTGTGTCAAGCATTGTTTCAGTACCTATCTAGGGGTGTGTCAAGCATTGTTTCAGTACCTATCTAGGGGTGTGTCAAGCATTGTTTCGGTACCTATCTAGGGGTGTGTCAAGCATTGTTTCAGTACCTATCTAGGGGTGTGTCAAGCATTGTTTCAGTACCTATCTAGGGGTGTGTCAAGCATTGTTTCAGTACCTGAATAGGGGTGTGTCAAGCATTGTTTCAGTACCTATCTAGGGGTGCGTCAAGCATTGTTTCAGTACCTATCTAGGGGTGTGTCAAGCATTGTTTCAGTACCTATCTAGGGGTGTGTCAAGCATTGTTTCAGTACCTATCTAGGGGTGTGTCAAGCATTGTTTCAGTACCTGAATAGGGGTGTGTCAAGCATTGTTTCAGTACCTGAATAGGGGTGTGTCAAGCATTGTTTCAGTACCTATCTAGGGGTGTGTCAAGCATTGTTTCAGTACCTGAATAGGGGTGTGTCAAGCAGTTTCAGTACCTGAATAGGGGTGTGTCAAGCATTGTTTCAGTGCCTATCTAGGGGTGCGTCAAGCATTGTTTCAGTACCTATCTAGGGGCGTGTCATGCATAGTTTCAGTACCTATCTAGGGGTGTGTCAAGCATTGTTTCAGTACCTATCTAGGTGTGTGTCAAGCATTGTTTCAGTACCTATCTAGGGGTGTGTCAAGCATTGTTTCAGTACCTATCTAGGGGTGTGTCAAGCATTGTTTCAGTACCTATCTAGGGGTGTGTCAAGCATTGTTTCAGTACCTATCTAGGAGTGTGTCAAGCATTGTTTCAGTACCTGAATAGGGGTGTGTCAATCATTGTTTCAGTACCTATCTAGGGGTGTGTCAAGCATTGTTTCAGTACCTGAATAGGGGTGTGTCAAGCATTGTTTCAGTACCTATGTAGGGGTGTGTCAAGCATTGTTTCAGTACCTGAATAGGGGTGTGTCAAGCATTGTTTCAGTACCTATGTAGGGGTGTGTCAAGCATTGTTTCAGTACCTATCTAGGGGTGTGTCAAGCATTGTTTCAGTACCTATCTAGGGGTGTGTCACGCATTGTTTCAGTACCTATCTAGGAGTGTGTCAAGTATTGTTTCAGTACCTGAATAGGGGTGTGTCAAGCATTGTTTCAGTACCTATGTAGGGGTGTGTCAAGCATTGTTTCAGTACCTGAATAGGGGTGTGTCAAGCATTGTTTCAGTACCTATGTAGGGGTGTGTCAAGCATTGTTTCAGTACCTATCTAGGGGTGTGTAAAGCATTGTTTCAGTGAGAGGGCCTATCTTGGGGTTTGTCAAGCATAGTTTCAGTACCTATCTAGGGGTGTGTCAAGCATTGTTTCAGTACCTATCTAGGGGTGTGTCAAGCATTGTTTCAGTACCCATCTAGGGGTGTGCCTGGCCTGTCTCAGTGAGAGTACCTGCATACCTGAATGTGTCTGGCCTGTGGTTGCCAGACTCCCAGAGGAGAGGAGGTCTGTGTTAGCCAACACCTGTAGAGCTGTGTCTGAGGGGCCTGGGGCCCACTGTCTACGAGGGCCACAATGCTCTCTACTGGTGCTGCTCTCAGCAGGGGCCTCAGCAGGGGCCTCAGGGGCCACACAGATCTCCAGACCTGTATGAAGACATGATCAAACACGTTCAACTTCCTTACATTATATACAAACACACACAGTGGTGGCCAAAAGTTGAGAATGACACAAATATTAATTTTCACAAAGTCTGCTGCCTCGGTGTTTTTAGATATTTTTTGTCAGATGTAATTATACTTCAGTATTCCATAGTAACAAGTATTTCATAAGTGTCAAAGGCTTTTATTGACAATTACATGAAGTTGATGCAAAGAGTCAATATTTGCAGTGTTGACCCTTCTTTTTCAAGACCTCTGCAATCCGCCCTGGCATGCTGTCAATTAACTTCTGGGCCTCATCCTGACTGATGGCAGCCCATTCTTGCATAATCAATGCTTGGAGTTTGTCAGAATTTGCGGGTTTTTGTTTGTCCACCCGCCTCTTGAGGATTGACCACAAGTTCTCAATGGGATTAAGGTCTGGGGAGTTTCCTGGCCATGGACCCAAAATATCGATGTTTTGTTCCCCGAGCCACTTAGTTATCACTTTTGCCTTATGGCAAGGTGCTCCATCATGTTGGAAAAGGCATTGTTCGTTACCAAACTGTTTCTTCTCCTGACAAGCTTTTTTCCAGATGCCCCAAACAATCGGAAAGGGGATTCATCAGAGAAAATGACTTTACCCCAGTCCTCAGCAGTCAATCTCTGTACCTTTTGCAGAATATCAATCTGTCCCTGATGTTTTTCCTGGAGAGAAGTGGCTTCTTTGCTGCCCTTCTTGACACCAGGCCATCCTCCAAAAGTCTTCACCTCACTGTATGTACAAATGCACTCACACCTGCCTGCTGCCATTCCTGAGCAAGCTCTGTACTGGTGGTGCCCCGATCCCACAGCTGAATCAACTTGAGGAGAAGGTCCTGGCGCTTGCTGGATTTTCTTGGGCGCCCTGAAGTCTTCCTCACAACAATTGAACCGCTCTCCTTGAAGTTCTTGATTATCCGATAAATGGTTGATTTAGGTGCAATCTTACTGGCAGCAATATCCTTGCCTGTGAAGCCCTTTTTGTGCAAAGCAATGATGACGGCACGTGTTTCCTTGCAGGTAACCATGGTTGACAGAAGAAGAACAATGATTCCAAGCACCACCCTCCTTTCGAAGCTTCCAGTCTGTTATTCAAACTCAATCAGCATGCCAGAGTGATCTCCAGCCTTGTCCTCGTCAACACTCACACCTGTGTTAATGAGAGAATCACTGATGTCAGCTGGTCCTTTTGTGGCAGGCTGAAATACAGTGGAAATGTTTTTGGGGGGATTCAGTTCATTTGCATGGCAAAGAGGGACTTTGTAATTAATTGCAATTCATCTGATCACTCTTCATAACATTCTGGAGTATATGCAAATTGCCATCATACAAACTGAGGCAGCAGACTTTGTGAAAATTAATATTTGTGTCATTCTCAAATCTTTTGGCCACGACTGTATGTATATATAGAATGTTTTTCACACTACATTCTCATATGTTTCAGTGAGCCTATCTAGGGGTGTGTCTGGCATATTAATTTAAAAAAAAAAATTCACACAAGGACACTTTTACCATGAGAGGCTTAAAGGACTAGTCCTACATGGAGAGACAGGATGGATTAAAATGTTTAGTTTAATTCAAATGAATCTCACAGAAACACAGTAATTAGGTTAGGTTATGACTGTTATTACCACTCTACCGTGTAATATATTGTACATATGTTGTAGTTTGTGTATATATTTATATACACACACACTGTAAAATAAAGTATTACCATATTTGGTATGTAAAGAATAACAGGTTGTAAATTTATGATAAATTATGTTTAATTTCCTACTCAACCTGCTCTTCTTCACACTAGGACCCTGCAGTTCAATCTCACTACGAAAATAAATAACACATCTGACTGGGTCTTAATCGTCTCCTTACCCTCCAGGGTAGAGCCTGTGATGAGGGTCTTCTGCCCCAGGAGTGAGGCGACCTTCTCCCCCTCCTCTCTCCTCCATCTCCCTGTTCTCCTCTCCGACTCCTACAGATCCAGAAAGCAACACGAAGAATCAGAAACATACTACCAGCTACCGGATGGAGACGAACAGAGGCAGACAGAGACAGAGA
>NC_034188.2:90620887-90688387 GCF_002021735.2 Oncorhynchus kisutch | reverse complement strand
GACAGAGACAGAGGCAGACAGAGGCAGACAGAGACAGACAGACAGACAGAGGCAGACAGAGACAGACAGAGACAGACAGAGACAGACAGAGACAGACAGAGACAGACAGAGGCAGACAGAGGCAGACAGAGGCAGACAGAGGCAGACAGAGGCAGAGACAGACAGAGGCAGACAGAGGCAGACAGAGACAGACAGAGGCAGACAGAGACAGACAGAGGCAGACAGAGGCAGACAGAGACAGACAGAGGCAGACAGATGCAGACAGAGGCAGACAGAGACAGACAGAGACAGGCAGAGGCAGACAGAGACAGACAGAGACAGACAGAGGCAGACAGAGACAGAGACAGACAGAGACAGACAGAGACAGACAGAGGCAGACAGAGGCAGAGACAGACAGAGACAGACAGAGGCAGACAGAGGCAGACAGACAGAGGCAGACAGAGAAAGAGACAGACAGAGACAGACAGAGACAGACAGAGGCAGACAGAGGCAGACAGAGACAGAGGCAGACAGAGGCAGACAGAGACAGAGGCAGACAGAGGCAGACAGAGACAGAGGCAGACAGAGGCAGACAGAGACAGACAGACAGACAGAGGCAGACAGAGACAGACAGAGACAGACAGAGACAGACAGAGACAGACAGAGACAGACAGAGGCAGACAGAGGCAGACAGAGGCAGACAGAGGCAGAGACAGACAGAGGCAGACAGAGGCAGACAGAGACAGACAGAGGCAGACAGAGGCAGACAGAGACAGACAGAGGCAGACAGAGGCAGACAGAGACAGACCGAGACAGAGACAGACAGAGGCAGACAGAGACAGACCGAGCCAGACAGAGACAGACAGAGACAGACAGAGGCAGACAGAGACAGACAGAGACAGACAGAGACAGACAGAGACAGACAGACAGACAGACAGACAGACAGACAGAGGCAGACAGAGGCAGACAGAGACAGAGGCAGACAGAGACAGACAGAGACAGACAGAGGCAGACAGAGGCAGACAGACAGAGGCAGACAGAGGCAGACAGATTTTAAATGGTAAATTCTACATTTTATCACAATGTATTTTCCCCCCCCTGATAAACGTCGCTAATTGATGTGCTGCTGTGTGTTTTTTTATGGTATGGTAGCTAGTTGTGTTTTATTTCTACTAAATGTCTTGGTAAGTCATGATATTTAACTAATTTTAAAATGTGTTTATTTTTAATTTTTAGGGGGAGATTGGCCTGCGCACAGCAACAGCTCAAGATGATTTTAATTGACAGTTCTGGTCGCCTGAACGTTAAGTGCCTCTTCAGAAACCTCATGCCTTTACAGACCAGTAAAATGCTCGTTCATATCTCCAGAGAAGAAGGTTTCTTCTAAAACGTTGTGTAGCCTAACAGACAGACTTGCTATAGTCGAGGGCACTTTCAAGAGGCCATATTCCATTATGTATGACAAAGGCAATCGATAAAGGCTACTGGTTGCCTATTGTAATATAGTTATATGTTTGTGTGTCATATATATATATATATGTCTAACCTCGCAAGACACCGCCAAAGACACCGCTGTATCCCCGAAGGTGGTGCCATGAATAGGCTAGGATACTCTACTTCCCAACAGACCGAAGACTGAACACACACTTGCATTATTAGCAAAGAGACCGAGCGAGAGAGAGATAGAAACAGAGGAAAGGCAGACTGAAACATGCTCAAGCATGCACGGACCAACTGTGTCTTCACTGACATTTTCAACCTGGCGGAGTCTGTAATACCATCATGTTTCAAACAGACCACCATAGTCCCTGTGCCCAAGAATGCTGAGGTAACCTGCCTAAATGACTACCGACCCGTAGCACTCACGTCAGCAGCCATGCAGTGTTTTGAAAGACTGGTCATGGATCACATCAACACCATTATCCCAGAAACGCTAGACCCACTCCAATTTGCATACTGCCCCAACAGATCCACAGATGATGCAATCTCCATTGCACTCCACACTGCCCTTTCACACTTGGACAAAAGGAAAACCTATGTGAGAATGCTGTTCATTGACTACAGCTCAGCGTTCAACACCATAGTGCCCTCAAAGCTCATCACTAAGCTATGGATTCTGGGACTAAACACCTCCCTCTGCAACTGGATCCTGGACTTCCTGAAGGGCCGCCCCCAGGTGGTGAGGGTAGGTAGCAACACGTCTGCCACACTGATCCTCAACACTGGAGCTCCCCAGGGATGCGTGCTCAGTCCCCTCCTGTACTCCCTGTTCACCCACAACTGCGTGGCCAAGCACAACTCCAACACCATAATTAGGTTTGCTGACAGCACAACAGTGGCCTGATCACCGACAACAATGAGACAGCATATAGGGAGGAGGTCAGAGACCTGGCCGTGTGGTGCCAGGACAACAACTTCTCTCTCAATGTGAGCAAGACAAAGGAACTGATCGTGGACTATAAGAAACGGAGGGCCGTACAGGCCCCCATTAACATCGACATCACCAACAAACTATCATGGTCCAAACACACCAAGACAGTCGGGAAGAGGGCACGACAACACCTTTCCCCCTTCAGGAGACTGATAAAATATTTGGCATGAGTCCCCAGATCTTAAAAAAAAGTCCTACATCTGCACCATCGAGAGCATCCTGGTACGGTAACTGTTCGGCCTCCGACCGCAAGTGTCACAACCGGCCGTGATCGGGAGTCCAATAGGGAGGTGCAAAATTGGCCCAGCATAGGGAAGGGTTTGTCCGGGGGGAGGGGTGCTTTACTTGGCTCGTCGCGCTCTTGCGACTCCTGGTGGCGGGCCGGGCACCTGCAGGCTGACTACGGTCATCAGGTGGAAAGTGTTTCCTCAGACACATTGGTGTGGCTGACTTCCGGGTTAAGATCGGTGCGGCTGACTTCCGGGTTAAGATCGGTGCGGCTGACTTCCGGGTTAAGATCGGTGCGGCTGACTTCCGGGTTAAGATCGGTGCGGCTGACTTCCGGGTTAAGATCGGTGCGGCTGACTTCCGGGTTAAGATCTTTTCTCATCGCTACAACTCCCCGACGGGAGGCGAAGGTGGAGTCATGCGCGGTTTGGCGGGTCATGTTTCGGAGGACGCACGACTCCAACTTCGCCTCCCGTCGGAGAGTTGAAACGATGAGAAAATATCTAATTTGGGGAGAAAAAGGGGTGTAAATTACAAACAAAAATATATAAATATATATTTTTGAAACACAAAATCAAGGTGACCTACAAAGACCAAGAGAGGGAGTGCGGTGATGTAATGTCCACAACTAAAGAATCATTGTGGAATCTGAAAAGACACGTTATCCCGAAAGCGTGATGGTGTACTTACTACATGCTGAAAGAGAGGAACGAGGTGGGTAGATAACTAAAGTGTGTGTCATTGTAGCAAAGTATTTATAAACCAAACTATTAGACCTCTTAAACCGTTTGTTAGTTTGTGTTCTATTATCTATACAAAAGTGCAACATTTAGGAGCTTTCGATTTTTGATCGGGGTATTTTACCTAAAAACATTTAGGCCTACCTATAGAAAGAAATTATATATCAAAATAAATGTAGAACAGCCTGGCAAGAGAGGTCAAAAGGCAGACAGCTACGGCTTCAGACAGACAGCTACGGCTTCAGACAGACAGCTACGGCTTCAGACAGACAGCTACGGCTTCAGACAGACAGCTACGGCTTCAGACAGACAGCTACGGCTTCAGACAGACAGCTACAGGCTTCAGACAGACAGCTACAGGCTCCAGACAGACAGCTACAGGCTCCAGACAGACAGCTACAGGCTATGGCTCAAGACAGCTACGGCTCCAGGCTACGGCTCCAGACAGACGGCTACAAGCTCCAGACAGCTACGGCTCCAGACAGACGGCTCCAGGCTACGGCTCCAGACAGCTACAGGGTACATCTCCAGACAAGAGTGGTCAAAAGGGTGTTTATCATTTCCCAAGTGGCTCTGTAAGTGAGGAGAGGATATTCTCCTCCGATATCCTGCTCTCCAGCCACCATCCCGTGAGCCTGAAGCCACTGAATCCGGACAAATTGGTGTTTCTAAAAAATGAATTCAAAAGGCACTCAGCCTAACAAGGTATTTTTTTTGGTTTAATTTCAGTCACAGCCTATATATAGACTATAATGATTTAATAAAACAAAATGTTGTTTAAATGCGGTGCCCTGACTCCCTGACTCCCTGCCTCCCTGACTCCCTGCCAGCCGCCAGTGTCGCAAATTCTTCACAATGTATTTATTTTGTAGGCTATAGTCTTGAAATAATTGAAATAGATAAATAAATCGTTCATTTTTGTTGCTTCTTAGGCTCCTTGTTTGAAATGACGAGCACTTCGTCCATTCACCTTTTTCATGTTAATTAAAATCATTTTCAAAATCACCAAATCATATGGTTTGGTTTCAATACTTCAAAACCCAAATGGTCTAGGTAGCCACAACAATAGATGGGTGTTGGTTAAATGGTAGGTCTAGGTAGCCACAACAATAGATGGGTGTTGGTTAAATGGTAGGTCTAGGTAGCCACAACAATAGATGGGTGTTGGTTAAATGGTAGGTCTAGGTAGCCACAACAATAGATGGGTGTTGGTTAAATGGTAGGTCTAGGTAGCCACAACAATAGATGGGTGTTGGTTAAATGGTAGGTCTAGGTAGCCACAACAATAGATGGGTGTTGGTTAAATGGTAGGTCTAGGTAGCCACAACAATAGATGGGTGTTGGTTAAATGGTAGGTCTAGGTAGCCACAACAATAGATGGGTGTTGGTTAAATGGTAGGTCTAGGTAGCCACAACAATAGATGGGTGTTGGTTAAATGGTAGGTCTAGGTAGCCACAACAATAGATGGGTGTTGGTTAAATGGTAGGTCTAGGTAGCCACAACAATAGATGGGTGTTGGTTAAATGGTAGGTCTAGGTAGCCACAACAATAGATGGGTGTTGGTTAAATGGTAGGTCTAGGTAGCCACAAAAAAAAAAAATAGCTTCGTTTTTGGTTAAATTCTGATTTTAATGAATGGATCGAAGCAACGCTCCACGAGCGATGAGCGGGATTTCCGACCCCTCAACTCCACCTCACATGCTCTGGTAGGGGGTGGTGTCTCGTGGGTAGGGGGTGGTGTCTCGTGGGTAGGGGCTGGTGTCTCGTGGGTAGGGGCTGGTGTCTCGTGGGTAGGGGCTGGTGTCTCGTGGGTAGGGGCTGGTGTCTCGTGGGTGGTGTCTCGTGGGTAGGAGGTGGTGTCTCGTGGGTAGGGGCTGGTGTCTCGTGGGTAGGGGCTGGTGTCTCGTGGGTAGGGGGCTGTACTGGGCTGATATGCAGTACCTTGTTGGGCAGGTGTCGGTGCAGGAGACCGGCTATGCGGTGAGACGTGAGGATGGTGTGGAGGGACGGACGGTCTTTGGGGTTGGTCTTGAACATCTGTTTGACCAGGTAGTGCAGCTCATAGGGCAGGTGTTGGGGAAGAGGAGGGTAGGAACCACGGCACACCTTCATGATCAGACTCTTCCAACTAGGAGCCTGAAACTGAGACGGGGAGGGAGAACAGAGGTTTAAGAGGAGTCCTGGAAACACAAGAATGACAGCTACAGACTACGGCTCCAGACAGCTACAGGCTACGGCTCCAGACAGACAGCTACAGGCTACGGCTCCAGACAGACAGCTACGGCTCCAGACAGACAGCTACGGCTCCAGACAGACAGCTACAGGCTACGGCTCCAGACAGACAGCTACGGCTCCAGACAGACAGCTACGGCTCCAGACAGACAGCTACGGCTCCAGACAGACAGCTACGGCTCCAGACAGACAGCTACAGGCTACGGCTCCAGACAGACAGCTACAGGCTACGGCTCCAGACAGACAGCTACAGGCTACGGCTCCAGACAGACAGCTGCGGCTCCAGACAGACAGCTGCGGCTTCAGACAGACAGCTACGGCTTCAGACAGACAGCTACGGCTACAGACAGACAGCTACAGGCTCCAGACAGACAGCTACAGGCTATGGCTCAAGACAGCTACAGGCTATGGCTCAAGACAGCTACAGGCTATGGCTCAAGACAGCTACAGGCTATGGCTCAAGACAGCTACAGGCTATGGCTCAAGACAGCTACAGGCTACGGCTCCAGGCTACGGCTCCAGACAGACGGCTACAAGCTCCAGACAGATGGCTACGGCTCAAGACAGCTACGGCTCCAGACAGACGGCTACAGGCTCCAGACAAAAAGCTACAGGCTACGGCTCCAGACAGACAGCTACAGGCTACGGCTCCAGACAGACAGCTACAGGCTACGGCTCCAGACAGACAGCTACAGGCTACGGCTCCAGACAGACAGCTACAGGCTACGGCTCCAGACAGACAGCTACAGGCTACGGCTCCAGACAGACAGCTACAGGCTACGGCTCCAGATAGACGGCTACGGCTCCAGACAGACAGCTACAGGCTACGGCTCCAGACAGACAGCTACAGGCTACGGCTCCAGACAGACAGCTACAGGCTACGGCTCCAGATAGACGGCTACAGGCTACGGCTCCAGACAGAGAGCTACAGGCTACGGCTCCAGACAGACAGCTACAGGCTACGGCTCCAGATAGACGGCTACAGGCTCCAGACAGACGGCTACAGGCTCCAGACAGACAGCTACAGGCTATGGCTCAAGACAGCTACAGGCTATGACTTCAGGCTACGGCTCCAGGCAGACAGCTACAAGCTCCAGACAGATGGCTACGGCTCAAGACAGCTACGGCTCCAGGCTACGGCTCCAGACAGACGGCTACAAGCTCCAGACAGACGGCTACAGGCTCCAGACAGCTACGGCTCCAGACAGACGGCTACAGGCTCCAGACAGAAAGCTACAGGCTACGGCTCCAGACAGACAGCTACAGGCTACGGCCCCAGACAGACAGCTACAGGCTACGGCTCCAGACAGACAGCTACAGGCTACGGCTCCAGACAGACAGCTACAGGCTACGGCTCCAGATAGACGGCTACGGCTCCAGACAGACAGCTACAGGCTACGGCTCCAGACAGACAGCTACAGGCTACGGCTCCAGACAGACAGCTACAGGCTACGGCTCCAGATAGACGGCTACAGGCTACGGCTCCAGACAGACAGCTACAGGCTACGGCTCCAGACAGACAGCTACAGGCTACGGCTCCAGATAGACGGCTACAGGCTCCAGACAGACGGCTACAGGCTCCAGACAGACAGCTACAGGCTATGACTTCAGGCTACGGCTCCAGGCAGACAGCTACAAGCTCCAGACAGATGGCTACGGCTCAAGACAGCTACGGCTCCAGGCTACGGCTCCAGACAGACGGCTACAAGCTCCAGACAGACGGCTACAGGCTCCAGACAGCTACATCTCCCTGGGCTGGGACACATCCTAATTCAACTCTGCTGAAGACACCGTCCTTCCCTTCACTATGAAACAATGGTTCTTTCAGGAGTCAGCTGAACCACTGTACACACACACACACTATTTAGACAGACGAGACAGTGTGTGAGAGTGTGTGAGTACCGGGTGTCGCAGGGTGCAGAGCTCGTAGAGGACACAGCCGAGAGACCACACATCGCTGTAACACACACACACACGAGAGATGGCATGGGAATCACACATCACGGTAACAATGACAGAGTTCACACATCCCTAAATTTAAAATTAAACTATTACAAAATGGATAATTCACAAATATATATATTACTTCGATACAGTAGATTGTAGGGTTAATCAGAATTATAAACAGGGTGGTTCGAGCCCTGAATGCTGATTGGCTGAAAGCCGTGGTATATCAGACCGTATACCAAGGGGTATGACAGAACATGTATTTGTACTGCTCTAATTACGTTGGTAACCAGTTTATAACAGCAATAAGGCATCTCAGGGGGGTTGTGGTATATGGTCAGTATACCACGGCTAAGGGCTGTATCCTGTGTCCTTTAGCCAATGATATATTAGCCATCTACCACAGTCCATGACCCGACAAACTGAGGCTGTTCCGAGGGCGAAAGGGGTGGGGGGTGCAACAATGATATATTAGCCATTTACCACAGTCCATGACCCGACAAACTGAGGCTGTTCCGAGGGCGAAAGGGGTGGGGGGTGCAACAATGATATATTAGCCATTTACCACAGTCCATGACCCGACAAACTGAGGCTGTTCCGAGGGCGAAAGGGGTGGGGGGTGCAACAATGATATATTAGCCATTTACCACAGTCCATGACCCGACAAACTGAGGCTGTTCCGAGGGCGAAAGGGGTGGGGGGTGCAACAATGATATATTAGCCATTTACCACAGTCCATGACCCGACAAACTGAGGCTGTTCCGAGGGCGAAAGGGGTGGGGGGTGCAACAATGATATATTAGCCATTTACCACAGTCCATGACCCGACAAACTGAGGCTGTTCCGAGGGCGAAAGGGGTGGGGGGTGCAACAATGATATATTAGCCATTTACCACACCTTCCTCGGGGCCTTATTGCTTAAATATAAATCATTGATCAATAGGGATGTCATTGTACAGGTAATTATGACCCCTACCTCTTGTTGTTGTACGGCTTACTGTCCCAGATCTCTGGAGACACATAGTAAGGCGTTCCTACGTACGTGTGAGCGTAGGCCTTCGCACTGCGACACAGGATACGGGTCATTAAAGCACAGAGAAATAACATCTAAAAAACACTATTTATTATACACCGAGTTTACAAAACATTAGGAACACCTGCTCTTCCAATGACATCGACTGACCAGGTGAATCCAGGTGAAAGCTACGATCCCTTATTGATGTCACTTGTTAAATCCACTTCAAAATCAGTGTAGATTGAAAGGGAGGAGACGGGTTGAAGAAGGATTTATAAGCCTTGAGACAATTGAGAGATGGATTGTGTATGTGGTGGTGGGGGGTGTGGTGGTGGGGGGGTATGTTTGGTATGTAGATGAAGGGAAGGAGACGGGTTGAAGAAGGATTTATAATTGAGACATGGATTGTGTCTGTGTGTCGTTCAGAGGGTGAACGGGCAAGACAAAATATTTAAGTGCATTTGAACAGGGTATGGTATTCGGTGCCAGGCGCACCGGTTTGTGTCAAGAACTGCAACGCTGCTGGGTTTTTCACACTCAACCGTTTCCCCATGTGTATCAAGAATGGTTCACCACCCAAAGGACATCCAGACAACTTCACACAACTGTGAGAAACATTGGAGTCAACATGTGGGGGTCAACTGGAGTCAACATGGGCCAGCATCCCTGTGGAACGCTTTTCACACCTTGTGGAGTCCATGACCCGACAAACTGAGGCTGTTCCGAGGGCGAAAGGGGTGGGGGGTGCAACTTGATATTAGGAAGTTGTTCTTAATGTTATGTATACTCAGTGAATAATTATAGTAATATAGAACCAGAATTAGCGCACGAAGCATCTTCTTGTACCTGTTCAGAACACAGGCTGAGCCAAAGTCACCCAGCTTCACCGTGCCATCGTCTGTCAGGAAGATATTCTGAGAAACGAGAAGGAAATGGATGAAGAAAAAAAATGGACAGTAAAAACGAGAGAACTTCAACTGGCATCGATGCCTTCTATCACCAGATTCAACTGGCATCGATGCCTTCTATCACCAGATTCAACTGGCATCGATGCCTTCTATCACCAGATTCAACTGGCATCGATTCCTTCTATCACCAGATTCAACTGGCATCGATTCCTTCTATCACCAGATTCAACTGGCATCGATGCCTTCTATCACCAGATTCAACTGGCATCGATGCCTTCTATCACCAGATTCAACTGGCATCGATGCCTTCTATCACCAGATTCAACTGGCATCGATGCCTTCTATCACCAGATTCAACTGGCATCGATTCCTTCTATCACCAGATTCAACTGGCATCGATTCCTTCTATCACCAGATTCAACTGGCATCGATTCCTTCTATCACCAGATTCAACTGGCATCGATTCCTTCTATCACCAGATTCAACTGGCACCGATTCCTTCTATCACCAGATTCAACTGGCACCGATTCCTTCTATCACCAGATTCAACTGGCATCGATTCCTTCTATCACCAGATTCAACTGGCATCGATGCCTTCTATCACCAGATTCAACTGGCATCGATGCCTTCTATCACCAGATTCAACTGGCATCGATTCCTTCTATCACCAGATTCAACTGGCATCGATGCCTTCTATCACCAGATTCAACTGGCATCGATTCCTTCTATCACCAGATTCAACTGGCACCGATTCCTTCTATCACCAGATTCAACTGGCATCGATTCCTTCTATCACCAGATTCAACTGGCATCGATTCCTTCTATCACCAGATTCAACTGGCACCGATTCCTTCTATCACCAGATTCAACTGGCACCGATTCCTTCTATCACCAGATTCAACTGGCATCGATTCCTTCTATCACCAGATTCAACTGGCATCGATGCCTTCTATCACCAGATTCAACTGGCATCGATGCCTTCTATCACCAGATTCAACTGGCATCGATTCCTTCTATCACCAGATTCAACTGGCATCGATGCCTTCTATCACCAGATTCAACTGGCATCGATTCCTTCTATCACCAGATTCAACTGGCACCGATTCCTTCTATCACCAGATTCAACTGGCATCGATTCCTTCTATCACCAGATTCAACTGGCATCGATTCCTTCTATCACCAGATTCAACTGGCACCGATTCCTTCTATCACCAGATTCAACTGGCACCGATTCCTTCTATCACCAGATTCAACTGGCATCGATTCCTTCTATCACCAGATTTAGGAGGTGAAACATGATGTGAAAGAGCTTTTAAATGCTTTTTTCCCCTCAGGAATAGGCTTAACCATACATAGTGGTTCCTCAAAATTAAAAGTTTCGAGCCTTCTTGCCGGCAACAGTTTGTGGTAGAGGATGGCAGATGGCGGTAAATTGCGTCATTCTGTCATTGCGCCACACTATCACAAGGGTGAGTTAGAACGCTGATCTATCGGCAGTCTTAAACCGGTGGGGCAAATTGGGGGATTTTTCACAACCTAGCCGAGCTATTAGAAAATCCTTTTTGGTAATATGAATGGTGTGAATGTTTCAGTCTGAGAGACTCTCTCCTCTCGCACTAGACTACTGCGTCGGGTCAACAACAACAAAGAATAGCTTGCGGACGGTTTTCGGAGTTCAGAGAGAACTTGAGTTTGAGTTTATTTTTACTTTTACAGGGACAGTGCACATTAATCAACATTTCAGTAAAAGTGCCGGTTTTAGCCAACCGGCTAATTTTCAACCGCAGTCCCTGGGCAGGTTATTAAAAACAATTACAATATAGACAATAGCAACATAGAACAAGCAAGACATAGCAACATAGGACAAGCAAGACATAGCATACAGACAGAGCAACATAGGACAAGCAAGACATAGCATACAGACAGAGCAACATAGGACAAGCAAGACGTAGCATACAGACAGAGCAGCATAAAACAAAAAGCAGCAAGACAAAATTCATAAAAGCAACAAAGTGTTTCCACACCTCACAAGCTACAGACAACAGACAACATGGAGAGTGGCAACACACAGCTAGGGACCATGTTCACAAATCTGATTGACCTTTAGCCATGTCTTCAAGCATTTTGTGAAAGTGTGATATGTGGTGCAGTTATGTGTGTCTGATGGCAGTGTATTCCAGACATGGGAAGCTCTCACAGAGAATGCAGATTTACTAAAGGTGCTTTTCCTTAGGGGAACTATACAGTCACCTCTCATGGCAGACCTTGTGGATCTGCTGCCATATGTCTGGGTTTTCTGTTTAACAAAAATATTGAGTGGAGGGGGAGCCAGGCCATTAAGGATCTTGAATACAAGACATGCGTCGGTGTATTGCACAAGATTTTCCCAACTCAAGAGCTCATGCTTTCTAAGGATGTGACAATGATGATGGCTATTGGGCTTCCTATCAAGCACTTTGAGAGCCTGTTTGTAGACAGACTGAATAGGTTTTAATGTTGTACAGCAAGCTTGGGCCCAACTAGTCAAGCAGTATGTTAAGTGGGGGAGTATCATAGATTTGAAGTACAGTTTTGCTACCTCTGTAGTCAAACAATTTCGTATAAATCGGAAATTAGCTAGGTTGAATTTGGTTATTTGAATTACCTTTTTCACATGCTTTTTAAAAGAGAGGTTGGAATCAAGTATGATGCCAAGGTACTTAAAATCGGATACCACCTGGAGCTTCTCCCCTGACACATAGACATCTGGCTCTCTTTGTGAAGAACATGCAAACAGTTTTTTTCACATTGAGATGCAAACACAAGTCACTGAGCCACTTTGTAACCTGGACCATTACAGTAGTGAGTTCTTGTGCAGCTTGTTGTTTGCTCTTTGCATGCACATATATCACTGTATCATCTGCATACATTTGAACTTCAGACCCAGTACAGACAGAAGGCAGATCATTAATGTACAGGCTGAACAGGAGGGGCCCCAGTATTGACCCTTGGGGCACGCCCACATCATAGCTACAAGTGGGCGACAGCTCATTGCTCACTCTGACACACTGAGTTCTGCCTTTAAGGTATGATTTCATCCATCTCAAGGCATCAGGGGAAAAGTTGAACTTGGACAATTTTGTGATGAGAATCTCATGGTTAACAGTATCAAAAGCCTTCCTTAGGTCCAGAAACACAGCCCCAACAGCACCCCCTTTGTCCATCTTGGACTTCACATTTTCCAGAAGAAAGCAGTTGGCCGTTTCTGTGGAGTGTTTCGCTCTGAAGCCAAACTGCATGGGGTAAATAACAATTACACTTACAATTACACTTACAATTGACAAAAAAAACAAAACATTTTTGAATAAAGTAGTCTAAAACAATTGAAGGCATCAAATTATTGCTTACTGAAACACCCAAATACCCCAGCCCTATACTCCAGCCCCTTAACCCAGCCCTATACTCCAGCCCCTTAACCCAGCCCTATACTCCACCCCCTTACCCCAGCCCTATACTCCAGCCCCTTAACCCAGCCCTATACTCCAGCCCCTTAACCCAGCCCTATACTCCAGCCCCTTAACCCAGCCCTATACTCCAGCCCCTTAACCCAGCCCCTTACCCCAGCCCTATACTCCAGCCCTATACTCCAGCCCCTTACCCCAGCCCTATACTCCAGCCCCTTACCCCAGCCCTATACTCCAGCCCCTACCCAGCCCCTTACCCCAGCCCTATACTCCAGCCCCTTACCCCAGCCCCTTACCCCAGCCCTATATTCCAGCCCCTACCCAGCCCCTTACCCCAGCCCTATACTCCAGCCCCTTACCCAGCCCTATACTCCAGCCCCTTACCCAGCCCTATACTCCAGCCCCTTACCCCAAAGTCATCCAATTGTTATAGCAGGACATTGAAAAATATTGTTCATTATTTACAAAGTATTCTTCAGGCACTTTCTCCTCCTCAGGAGAAATGTACATGAAAATGGCAGCAACAGGACGACAAACGTCTGCAACTCACACTGTGACCTTTAAAAGGAAATATATGGAAATATATGGAAATATATGGAAATATATGCGTTTCCAATCGGAAACGGTAGCCATGTAAACACTCTGGACTTTACCTTGGACTTGAGATCCCGGTGTAAGACCCGTTTGTCATGGATGTGGATCGTACCAGAACACATCTGAGCAAACCACTTCAGGATCTAGTAACACATAGACATGAAAAACAGTCTGAGGATGCACAAGTTAGGGATAAACGCGATATAAACGCGATATAAACACGATATAAACGCCAAACTGTCGGTTATGGATGATAAATGAAATAATTAGTTAATAGTTAATGAAAATAAACCAACAGCCATAGGACTGGACTCTTTAAAAAATAAATAAATACAAAATCTACTCTTTTTTTTTTCTCTCTCTCCAATTCCGTGGTATCCAATTGGTAGTTACAGTCTTGTCTCATCGCTGCAACTCCCGTATGGACTCGGGAGAGGAGAAGGTCGAGAGCCGTGCGTCCTCCGAAACACAACACAGACAATCCGCACTGCTTCTTGACACAGCGCGCATCCAACCCGGAAGCCAGCCGCACCAATGTGTCGGAGGAAACACCGTACACCTGGCGACCGTGTCATCATGCACTGTGCCCGGCCCGCCACAGTAGGTTGGCCGGTAGGGATGTCCTTGTCTCATCGCGCACTAGCGACTCCTGTGGCGGGCCGGGCGCAGTGCGCGCTAACCAGGTCGCCAGGTGCACGGTGTTTCCTCCGACACATTGGTGCGGCTGGCTTCTGGGTTGGATGCGCGCTGTGTTAAGAAACAGTGCGGCTTGGTTTGGTTGTGTTGTGTTTCGGGGGACGCATGACTTTCAACCTTCGTCTCTCCCGAGTCCGTACGGGAGTTGTAGCGATGAGACAAGATAGTAACTACTAACAATTGGATACCATGAAATTGGGGAGAAAAGGGGATAACATTTGTATTATTAGGTTTAGGTTTTTTTTAATGACATGTTCGTCAACTGCCCTACCATTTAGTATGTACCAGTTAGTGTTTTCAAAACAGTGGAGAAACCATTTACTGGTCTACTATTTGAGATTTGCATTTGGCTGAGTTAGCTAATGACCTAATGAATCCATGAATTGCTTAATTAAGGTGTCATACTGTTTCCTGTGAGAACAGTGTGTTCCTCTGTTGTTGTATCCTCTGGAGCAGGTCTCCTCCACCACAGAACTCCATCACTATGTAGAGGTGGCCGTCACCTACAGGAGACAAAGACACAAGCATTACTTTATTTGGAAGGGTTTTCTATATCCAGACCCCACATATCACATTCATTAGCCACATTCAATTACATACATAAGCAGAACAAAAGCATTCGACTGGGCACAGACGTCAGTTCAACGTCTAGATTCGATTTACATTTGGTTGAGTTGTCAACTAATGTGAATTTAACATGAAATCAACACAAAAAAATGACACCATGTCATTGGATTGAGGTTAAAAGTTGGGTAAAAAAATAAATATATATATATAAAATATATAAAATAACCTTACTGATGACGTTTCAAATCAAAACCCAGCCCTATACCCCAGCCCCTTACCCAGCCCTATACCCCAGCCCTATACCCCAGCCCCCACCCAGCCCTATACCCCAGCCCTATACCCCAGCCCCTTACCCAGCCCTATACCCCAGCCCTATACCCCAGCCCCCCACCCAGCCCTATACCCCAGCCCCTTACCCAGCCCCTTACCCAGCCCTATACCCCAGCCCCTTACCCAGCCCCTTACCCAGCCCTATACCCCAGCCCCTTACCCAGCCCCTTACCCAGCCCTATACCCCAGCCCCTTACCCAGCCCTATACCCCAGCCCTATACCCCAGCCCCTTACCCAGCCCTATACCCCAGCCCTATACCCCAGCCCCCCACCCAGCCCTATACCCCAGCCCTATACCCCAGCCCTATACCCCAGCCCTATACCCCAGCCCTATACCCCAGCCCTTTACCCCAGCCCTATACTCCAGCCCTATACTCCAGCCCCTTACCCAGCCCTATACTCCAGCCCTATACCCCAGCCCTATACTCCAGCCCCTTACCCAGCCCTATATTCCAGCCCTATACCCCAGCCCTTTACCCCAGCCCTATACTCCAGCCCTATACTCCAGCCCCTTACCCAGCCCTATACTCCAGCCCTATACCCCAGCCCTATACCCCAGCCCTATACCCCAGCCCTATACCCCAGCCCTATACCCCAGCCCTTTACCTCAGCCCTATACTCCAGCCCTATACTCCAGCCCCTTACCCAGCCCTATATTCCAGCCCCATACTCAGCCCCTGACCCAGCCCTATACTCCAGCCCCTTACCCAGCCCTATACTCCAGCACCCCACCAAGCCCCTTACCCAGCACCATTACCTCAGCCCCTTACCCAGCCCTATACTCCAGCCCCTTACCCAGCCCTATACTCCAGCCCCTTACCCAGCCCTATCCCCAGCCCCATACCCAGCCCAATACTCCACCCCCCCTAACCCAGCCCCTTACCCAGCCCCTTACCCAGCCCTATACTCCAGCACCCTACCAAGCCCCTTACCCAGCCCTATACTCCAGCATCCTACCCAGCCCCTTACCAAGCCCTATACTCCAGCCCCTTACCCAGACCTATACTCCAGCCCCTTACCCAGCCCTATACTCCAGCCCCTTACCCAGCCCTAAAATCCACCCCCCCCCTTACCCAGCCCTATACTCCACCCCCCCTTACCCAGCCCTATACTCCACCCCTTACCAGGCCCTATACTCCAGTCCCTTACCCCAGCCCTATACTCCAGCCCCATACTCCAACCCCATACCCAGCCCTATACTCTAGCCCCTTACCCAGCCCTATACTCCAGCCCCATACTCCAGCCTATACTCCAGCCCCTTACCCAGCCCTAGACTCCACCCCCCCCCCTTACCCAGCCCTATACTCCAGCCCCTTACCCCAGGCCTATACTCCAGCCCCTTACCTAGCCCTATACTCTAGCCCCTTACCCAGCCCTATACCCCAGACCCTTACCCAGGCCTATACTCCAGCCCCTTACCCAGCCCTATATTCCAGCCCCTTACCCAGCCCTATACTCCACCCCCCACTTACCCAGTCCTATACTCCAGCCCCTTACCCCAGCCCTATTCTCCAGCCCTATTCTCCAGCCCCTAACCCCAGCCCTATACTCCAGCCCCTTACCCCAGCCCCTTACCCGGCCCAATACTCCAGCCCCATACTCCAGCCCTAGACTCCACCCCCCCTTACCCAGCCCTATACTCCACCCCCCCCTTACCCAGCCCTATACTCCACCCCCCCCCTTACCCAGCCCTATACTCCAGCCCCTTACCCCAGCCCTATACTCCAGCCCAATACTCCAACCCCATACCCAGCCCTATATTCCAGCCCCTTACCCAGCCCTATACTCCAGACCCTTCCCCAGCCCTATACTCCAGCCCGTTACCCAGCCCTATACTCCAGCCCCATACCCCAGCCCTATACCCCAGCCCCATACCCCAGCCCCATTACCTCAGCCCCATTACCCCAGCCCTATACTCCATCCCCTTTACCCAGCCCTATACTCTAGCCCTATATTCCAGCCCCTTACCCAGGCCTATACTCCATCCCCTACCCAGCCCTATACTCCAGCCCCTTACCCAGCCCTATACTCACGCCCCCTTACCCAGCTCTATAATCCAGCCCTATACCCCAGCCCTATACTCCAGCCCCTTACCCAGCCCTATACTCCAGCCCCTTACCCAGCCCTATACTCCAGCCCCTTAACCAGCCCTATATTCCAGCCCCTTACCCCAGCACTATACTCCAGCCCCTTACCCCAGCCCTATACTCCAGCCACTTACCCAGCCCTATACTCCAGCCCCTTACCCAGCCCTATACTCCAGCCCCTTACCCAGCCCTATACCCCAGCCCCATACCCCAGCCCTATACCCCAGCCCCATACCCCAGCCCTATACCCCAGCCCCATACCCCAGGCGTATACTCCAGCCCCTTACCCAGCCCTATACTCTAGCCCTATACTTCTGCCCCTTTACCCAGGCCTATACTCCAGCCCTATACTCCAGCCCCTTACCCAGCCCCTACCCAGCCCTATACTGCAGCCTCTTACCCAGCCCTATACTCCAGCCCCTTACCCAGCCCTATACTCCAGCCCCTACCCAGCCCCATAACCCAGCCCTATACTCCAGCCCCATACCCCATCCCTATATACTCCAGCCCCATACCCCAGCCCCTACCCAGCCCCTCACCCAGCCCTATTCTCCAGCCCCTTACCCAGGCCTATACTCCAGCCCCTTACCCAGCCCTATACTCCAGCCCCTTAACCAGCCCTATACTCCAGCCCTATACGACACCCCCCTTACCCAGACCTATACTCCAGCCCCTTACCCAGCCCTATACTCCAGCCCCTTACCCAGCCCCTACCCAGCCCTATACTCCAGCCCCATACCCAGCCCTATACTCTAGCCCCTTACCCCAGCCCCTTACCCAGCCCCATATTCCAGGCCCTTACCCAGCCCTATACTCCAGCCCCTTACCCAGCCCTAGACTCCCCCCCCCTTACCCAGCCCCTTACCCCAGCCCTATACTCCAGCCCCATACCTCCAACCCCATACCCAGCCCTATACTCCAGCCCCATACCCCAGCCCTATACTCCAGTCCCATAATCCAGCCCCTACCCAGCCCTATATTCCAGCCCTATACTCCAGCCCCTTACCCAGCCCTATATTCCATCCCCTTACCCAGCCCTATACTCCAGCCCCACCCAGCCCTATAATCCAGCACCATACTCCAGCCCCTACCCAGCCCTATACTCCAGCCCCTTACCCAGCCCTATACTCCAGCCCCTACACAGCCCTATATTCCAGCCCCTACCCAGCCCCTAACCCAGCCCCATACCCCAGCCCCATACCCCAGCCCTATACTCCAGCCACTTACCCAGCCCTTAACCAGCCCTATACTCCAGCCCCTTACCCAGCCCTATACTCCAGCCCCATACCCCAGCCCTATACCCCAGCCCTATACCCCAGCCCCATACCCCAGCCCCATACCCCAGGCGTATACTCCAGCCCCTTACCCAGCCCTATACTCTAGCCCTATACTTCTGCCCCTTTACCCAGGCCTATACTCCAGCCCCTTACCCAGCCCTATATTCCAGCCCCTTACCCAGCACTATACCCCAGCCCTATACTGCAGCCTCTTACCCAGCCCTATACTCCAGCCCCTTACCCAGCCCTATACTTCAGCCCCTTACCAAGCCCTATAACCCAGCCCTATACTCCAGCCCCTTACCCAGCCCTATACTTCCAGCCCCTTACCAAGCCCTATAAACCCAGCCCTATACCCCAGCCCCTTACCCAGCCCCATATTCCAGGCCCTTACCCAGCCCTATACTCCAGCCCCTTACCCCGCCTAGACTCCCCCCCTTACCCAGCCCCTTACCCCAGCCCCTTACCCAGCCCCATACTCCAACCCCATACCCAGCCCTATTACTCCAGCCCCATACCCCCAGCCCTATACTCCAGTCCCATAATCCAGCCCCTTACCCAGCCCTATATTCCAGCCCTATACTCCAGCCCCTTACCCAGCCCTATATTCCATCCCCTTACCCAGCCCTATACTGCAGCCTCTTACCAAGCCCTATACTCCAGCCCCTTACCCAGCCCTATATCCCAGCCCCATACCCCAGCCCCATACCCCAGCCCTATACTCCAGCCACTTACCCAGCCCTTAACCAGCCCTATACTCCAGCCCCTTACCCCAGCCCTATACTCAGCCCCATACCCAGCCCTATACCCCAGCCCATACCCCAGCCCCATACCCCAGCCCCATACCCCAGGCGTATACTCCAGCCCCTTACCCAGCCCTATACTCCAGCCCCTTACCCAGCACTATACCCCAGCCCTATACTGCAGCCTCTTACCCAGCCCTATACTCCAGCCCCTTACCCAGCCCTATACTTCAGCCCCTTACCAAGCCCTATAACCCAGCCCTATACTCCAGCCCCTTACCCAGCCCTATACTTCAGCCCCTTACCAAGCCCTATAACCCAGCCCTATACCCCAGCCCCATATTCCAGGCCCTTACCCAGCCCTAGACTCCCCCCCCCTTACCCAGCCCTTACCCCAGCCCTATACTTCCAGCCCCTTACCCAGCCCCATACTCCAACCCCATACCAGCCTATACTCCAGCCCCATACCCCAGCCCTATACTCCAGTCCCATAATCCAGCCCCTTACCCAGCCCTATATTCCAGCCCTATACTCCAGCCCCTTACCCAGCCCTATATTCCACCCCCGACCCAGCCCTATACTCCAGCCCCACCCAGCCCTATAATCCAGCACCATACTCCAGCCCCTACCCAGCCATATACTCCAGCCCCTTACCCAGCCCTATACTCCAGCCCTATACTCCAGCCCCTTACCCAGCCCCTACCCAGCCCTATATTCCAGCCCCTTACCAGCCCTATATTCCAGCCCCTAACCCAGCCCTATACTCCAGCCCCTACCCAACCCTATACTGCAGCCTCTTACCAAGCCCTAAACTCCAGCCCCTTACCCAGCCCTATATCCCAGCCCCATACCCCAGCCCCATACCCCAGCCCTATACTCCAGGCACTTACCCAGCCCTTAACCAGCCCTATACTCCAGCCCCTTACCCAGCCCTATACTCCAGCCCCATACCCCAGCCCTATACCCCAGCCCCATACCCCAGGCGTATACTCCAGCCCCTTACCCAGCCCTATACTCTAGCCCTATACTTCTGCCCCTTTACCCATGCCTATATACTCCAGCCCCTTACACAGCCCTATACTCCAGCCCCTTACCCAGCACTATACCCCAGCCCTATACTGCAGCCTCTTACCCAGCCCCTTACCCAGCCCCTTACCAAGCCCTATAACCCAGCCCTATACTCCAGCCCCTTACCCAGCCCTATACTTCAGCCCCTTACCAAGCCCTATAACCCAGCCCTATACTCCAGCCCCTACACAGCCCTATATTCCAGCCCTACCCAGCCCCTAACCCAGCCCCATACCCCAGCCCCATACCCCAGCCCTATACTCCAGCCACTTACCCAGCCCTTAACCAGCCCTATACTCCAGCCCTTACCCAGCCCTATACTCCAGCCCCATACCCCAGCCCTATACCCAGCCCTATACCCCAGCCCCATACCCCAGCCCCATACCCCAGGCGTATACTCCAGCCCCTTACCCAGCCCTATACTCTAGCCCTATACTTCTGCCCCTTTACCCAGGCCTATACTCCAGCCCCTTACCCAGCCCTATATTCCAGCCCCTTACCCAGCACTATACCCCAGCCCTATACTGCAGCCTCTTACCCAGCCCTATACTCCAGCCCCTTACCCAGCCCTATACTTCAGCCCCTTACCAAGCCCTATAACCCAGCCCTATACTCCAGCCCCTTACCCAGCCCTATACTTCAGCCCCTTACCAAGCCCTATAACCCAGCCCTATACCCCAGCCCCTTACCCAGCCCCATATTCCAGGCCCTTACCCAGCCCTATACTCCAGCCCCTTACCCAGCCCTAGACTCCCCCCCTTACCCAGCCCCTTACCCCAGCCCCTTACCCAGCCCCATACTCCAACCCCATACCCAGCCCTATACTCCAGCCCCATACCCCAGCCCTATACTCCAGTCCCATAATCCAGCCCCTTACCCAGCCCTATATTCCAGCCCTATACTCCAGCCCCTTACCCAGCCCTATATTCCATCCCCTTACCCAGCCCTATACTGCAGCCTCTTACCAAGCCCTATACTCCAGCCCCTTACCCAGCCCTATATCCCAGCCCCATACCCCAGCCCCATACCCCAGCCCTATACTCCAGCCACTTACCCAGCCCTTAACCAGCCCTATACTCCAGCCCCTTACCCAGCCCTATACTCCAGCCCCATACCCCAGCCCTATACCCCAGCCCTATACCCCAGCCCCATACCCCAGCCCCATACCCCAGGCGTATACTCCAGCCCCTTACCCAGCCCTATACTCCAGCCCCTTACCCAGCACTATACCCCAGCCCTATACTGCAGCCTCTTACCCAGCCCTATACTCCAGCCCCTTACCCAGCCCTATACTTCAGCCCCTTACCAAGCCCTATAACCCAGCCCTATACTCCAGCCCCTTACCCAGCCCTATACTTCAGCCCCTTACCAAGCCCTATAACCCAGCCCTATACCCCAGCCCCATATTCCAGGCCCTTACCCAGCCCTAGACTCCCCCCCCCTTACCCAGCCCCTTACCCCAGCCCTATACTCCAGCCCCTTACCCAGCCCCATACTCCAACCCCATACCCAGCCCTATACTCCAGCCCCATACCCCAGCCCTATACTCCAGTCCCATAATCCAGCCCCTTACCCAGCCCTATATTCCAGCCCTATACTCCAGCCCCTTACCCAGCCCTATATTCCACCCCCGACCCAGCCCTATACTCCAGCCCCACCCAGCCCTATAATCCAGCACCATACTCCAGCCCCTACCCAGCCATATACTCCAGCCCCTTACCCAGCCCTATACTCCAGCCCTATACTCCAGCCCCTTACCCAGCCCCTACCCAGCCCTATATTCCAGCCCCTTACCCAGCCCTATATTCCAGCCCCTAACCCAGCCCTATACTCCAGCCCCTACCCAACCCTATACTGCAGCCTCTTACCAAGCCCTAAACTCCAGCCCCTTACCCAGCCCTATATCCCAGCCCCATACCCCAGCCCCATACCCCAGCCCTATACTCCAGGCACTTACCCAGCCCTTAACCAGCCCTATACTCCAGCCCCTTACCCAGCCCTATACTCCAGCCCCATACCCCAGCCCTATACCCCAGCCCTATACCCCAGCCCCATACCCCAGGCGTATACTCCAGCCCCTTACCCAGCCCTATACTCTAGCCCTATACTTCTGCCCCTTTACCCATGCCTATATACTCCAGCCCCTTACACAGCCCTATACTCCAGCCCCTTACCCAGCACTATACCCCAGCCCTATACTGCAGCCTCTTACCCAGCCCCTTACCCAGCCCCTTACCAAGCCCTATAACCCAGCCCTATACTCCAGCCCCTTACCCAGCCCTATACTTCAGCCCCTTACCAAGCCCTATAACCCAGCCCTATACTCCAGCCCCATACCCCAGCCCTATATACTCCAGCCCCATACCCCAGCCCCATACCCAGCCCTATACTCCAGCCCCTACCCAGCCCCTCACCCAGCCCTATACTCCAGCCCCTACCCAGCTCCTCACCCAGCCCTATTCTCCAGCCCTATACTCCAGCCCCATACCCCAGCCCCTTACCCAGCCCTATACTCCAGCCCCTTACCCGGCCCTATACTCCAGCCACTTACCCAGCCCTATACTCCAGCCCCTTACCCAGCCCTACACTCCAGCCCCTTAACCAGCCCTATACTCCAGCCCCTCACCCAGCCCCATACTCCAGCCCTATACTCTAGCCCCTTACCCCAGCCCCTATAATCCAGCCCCTTACCCAGCCCCATACTCCAGCCCTATACTCCAGCCCCTTACCCAGCCCTATACTTCAGCCCCTTACCAAGCCCTATAACCCAGCCCTATACTTCAGCCCCTTACCCAGCCCTATACTTCAGCCCCTTACCAAGCCCTATACTCCAGCCCCTTCCCCAGCCCTATACTTCAGCCCCTTACCAAGCCCTATAACCCAGCCCTATACTCCAGCCCCATACCCCAGCCCCATACCCAGCCCTATACTCCAGCCCCTACCCAGCCCCTCACCCAGCCCTATACTCCAGCCCCTACCCAGCTCCTCACCCAGCCCTATTCTACAGCCCCTTACCCAGGCCTATACTCCAGCCCCTTACCCAGCCCTATACTCCAGCCCCTTAACCAGCCCTATACTCCAGCCCCATACCCCAGCCCAATACCCAGCCCTATACTCCAGCCCCGCACCCAGCCCTATACTCCAGCCCCTTACCCAGCCCTATACTCCAGCCCCTTAACCAGCCCTATACTCCAGCCCCATACCCAGCCCTATACTCCACCCCCCCTTACCCAGCCCCTTACTCCAGCCCCTATCCCAGCCCCTTACCCAGCCCCTTACCCAGCCCTATACTCCAGCCCCTTACCCAGCCCTAGACCCCCCCCCTTACCCAGTCCTATACTCCAGCCCCTTACCCGGCCGGCCCTATACTCCAGCCCCTTACCCAGCCCTATACTCCAGCCCCATACTCCAGCCCTATACTCTAGCCCCTCTTCCCAGCCCCTATACTCCAGCCCCTTACCCAGCCCTATACACCAGCCCCTTACCCCAGCCCTATACTCCAGCCCCTACCCCAGCCCTATAATCCAGCCCCATACTCCAACCCCACACCCAGCCCTATACTCCAGCCCCACACCCCAGCCCTATACTCCAGCCCCTTACCCGGCCCTATAATACAGCCCTAGACTCCACCCCCCATTACCCAGCACTAGACTCCACCCCCCCCTTACCCAGCCCTATACTCCACCCCCCCTTACCCAGCCCTATACTCCAGCCCCTTACCCAGCCCTATACTCCAGCCCCTTACCCAGCCCTATAATCCAGCCCCATACTCCAACCCCATACCCGGCCCTATACTCCAGCCCCATACCCCAGCCCTATACTCCAGCCCCATACTCCAGCCCTATACTCCAGCCCCTTACCCAGCCCTATATTCCAGCCCCTTACCCAGCCCTATACTCCAGCCCTATACTCCAGCCCGTTACCCAGCCCTATACTCCAGCCCCTTACCCAGCCCTATACTCCAGCCCCATACCCCAGCCCCATTACCCCCAGCCCTAAACTCCATCCCCTTTACCCAGCCCTATATTCCAGCCCCTTACCCAGGCCTATACTCCATCCCCTACCCAGCCCCTTACCCAGCCCTATACTCACGCCCCTTACCCAGCTCTATAATCCAGCCCTATACCCCAGCCCTATACTCCAGCCCTATACTCCAGCCCATTACCCAGCCCTATACTCCAGCCCCTTACCCAGCACTATACTCCAGCCCCTTACCCAGCTCTATAATCCAGCCCTATACCCCAGCCCTATACTCCAGCCCCTTACCCAGCCCTATACTCCAGCCCCTTACCCAGCACCTTACCCAGCGCTATACTCCAGCCTTATACTCCAGCCCTATATTCCAGCCCCTTAACCAGCCCTATACTCCAGCCCCTTACCCCAGCCCTATACTCCAGCCCCTTACCCCAGCCCTATACTCCAGCCACTTACCCAGCCCTATACTCCAGCCCCTTACCCAGCCCTATACTCCAGCCCCATATCCCAGCCCTATACCCCAGCCCCATACCCCAGCCCTATACCCCAGCCCCATACCCCAGGCGTATACTCCAGCCCCTTACCCAGCCCTATACTTCTGCCCCTTTACCCAGGCCTATACTCCAGCCCTATACTCCAGCCACTTACCCAGCCCTATACTCCAGGCCCTTACCCAGCCCCTACCCAGCCCTATACTGCAGCCTCTTACCCAGCCCTATACTTCAGCCCCTTACCCAGCCCTATACTCCAGCCCCTTACCAAGCCCTATACCCCAGCCCTATATACTCCAGCCCCATACCCCAGCCCCATACCCAGCCCTATACTCCAGCCCCTACCCAGCCCCTCACCAAGCCCCTACCCAGCTCCTCAACCAGCCCTATTCTCCAGCCCCTTACCCAGGCCTATACTCCAGCCCCTTACCCAGCCCTATACTCCAGCCCCTTAACCAGCCCTATACTCCAGCCCTATACCCCAGCCCTATACTCCAGCCCCTTATCCAGCCCTATACTCCAGGCCCCATACCCAGCCCCTATACTCCACCCCCCCTTATCCAGCCCCTTACCCCAGCCCTATACTCCAGCCCCTTACCCCAGCCCTTACCCAGCCCTATACTCTAGCCCCTTACCCCAGGCCCTATACTCCAGCCCCTTACCCAGCCCCATACTGCAGCCCTATACTCCAGCCCCTTAACCAGCCCTATAACCCCAGCCCTATACTCCAGCCCTATACCCCAGCCCATACACAGCCCTATACTCCAGCCCCTTACCCAGCCCCTTACCCAGCCCCATACCCAGCCCTATACTCCACCCCCCCTTATCCAGCCCTATACCCCAGCCCTATACTCCAGCCCCTTACCCAGCCCTATACTCCAGCCCCTTACCCAGCCCTTACCCAGCCCTATACTCTAGCCCCTTACCCCAGGCCCTATACTCCAGCCCCTTACCCAGCCCTATACTACAGCCCCTTACCCAGCCCTAGACTCCCCCCCCCCTAACCCAGCCCTATACTCCAGCCCGTTACCCCAGCCCCTTACCCAGCCCCATACTCCAACCCCTTACCCAGCCCCTTACCCAGCCCTATACTCCAGCCCCTTAACCAGCCCTATACTCCAGCCCTATACTCCAGCCCCACCCAGCCCTATACTCCAGCCCCATACTCCAGCCCTATACTCTAGCCCCTTACCCAGCCCCTATATTCCAGCCCCTTGCCCAGCCCTATACTCCAGCCCCTTACCCAGCACTAGACTCCACCCCCCCTTGCCCAGCCCTATACTCCATCCCCCCCCCCCCCTTGCCCAGCCCTATACCCCAGCCCTATACTCCAGCCCCTTACCAAAGCCCTATAATCCAGCCCCATACTCCAGCCCCACACCCCAGCCCTATACTCCAGCCCCTTACCCAGCCCTATAATCCAGCCCTAGACTCCACCCCCCTTACCCAGCCCTAGACTCCACCCCCCCCTTACCCAGCCCTATACTCCACCCCCCCTTACCCAGCCCTATACTCCAGCCCCTTACCCAGCCCTATAATCCAGCCCCATACTCCAACCCCATACCCAGCCCTATACTCCAGCCCCATACACCAGCCCTATACTCCAGCCCCATACCCCAGCCCTATACTCCAGCCCCTACCCAGCCCTATATTCCAGCCCCATACCCCAGCCCTATACTCCAGCCCCTTACCCAGCCCTATATTCCAGCCCCTTACCCAGCCCTATACTCCAGCCCCTACCCAGCCCCATACCCCAGCCCTATACTCCAGCCCCTACCCAGCCCTATACTCCAGCCCCTTAACCAGCCCTATACTCCAGCCCTATACTCCAGCCCCACCCAGCCCTATACTCCAGCCCCATACTCCAGCCCTATACTCTAGCCCCTTACCCAGCCCCTATATTCCAGCCCCTTGCCCAGCCCTATACTCCAGCCCCTTACCCAGCACTAGACTCCACCCCCCCCTTGCCCAGCCCTATACTCCATCCCCCCCCCCCCCCCTTGCCCAGCCCTATACCCCAGCCCTATACTCCAGCCCCTTACCAAGCCCTATAATCCAGCCCCATACTCCAGCCCCACACCCCAGCCCTATACTCCAGCCCCTTACCCAGCCCTATAATCCAGCCCTAGACTCCACCCCCCCTTACCCAGCCCTAGACTCCACCCCCCCCTTACCCAGCCCTATACTCCACCCCCCCCTTACCCAGCCCTATACTCCAGCCCCTTACCCAGCCCTATAATCCAGCCCCATACTCCAACCCCATACCCAGCCCTATACTCCAGCCCCATACACCAGCCCTATACTCCAGCCCCATACCCCAGCCCTATACTCCAGCCCCTACCCAGCCCTATATTCCAGCCCCATACCCCAGCCCTATACTCCAGCCCCTTACCCAGCCCTATATTCCAGCCCCTTACCCAGCCCTATACTCCAGCCCCTACCCAGCCCCATACCCCAGCCCTATACTCCAGCCCCTACCCAGCCCTATATTCCAGCCCCATACCCCAGCCCTATACTCCAGCCCCTTACCCAGCCCTATATTCCAGCCCCTTACCCCAGCCCTATACTCCAGCCCGTGACCCAGCCCTATACTCCAGCCCCTTACCAAGCCCTATATTCCAGCCCCATACCCCAGCCCTATACTCCATCCCCTTTACCCAGCCCTATATTCCAGCCCCTTACCCAGGCCTATACTCCATCCCCTACCCAGCCCTATACTCCAGCCCCTTACCCAGCCCTATACTCACGCCCCTTACCCAGCTCTATAATCCAGCCCTATACCCCAGCCCTATACTCCAGCCCCTTACCCAGCCCTATACTCCAGCCCCTTACCCAGCCCTATACTCCAGCCCCTTACCCAGCGCTATTTTCCAGCCCCTTACCCCAGCCCCTTACCCAGCCCCTTACCCCAGCCCTATACTCCAGCCCCTTACCCCAGCCCTATACTCCAGCCCCTTACCCCAGCCCTATACGCCAGCCCCTTACCCCAGCCCTATACTCCAGCCCCATACTCCAGCCCTATACTCTAGCCCCTTACCCAGCCCCTATATTCCAGCCCCTTGCCCAGCCCTATACTCCAGCCCCTTACCCAGCACTAGACTCCACCCCCCCTTGCCCAGCCCTATACTCCATCCCCCCCCCCCCTTGCCCAGCCCTATACTCCAGCCCCTTACCAAGCCCTATAATCCAGCCCCATACTCCAGCCCCACACCCCAGCCCTATACTCCAGCCCCTTACCCAGCCCTATAATCCAGCCCTAGACTCCACCCCCCCTTACCCAGCCCTAGACTCCACCCCCCCTTACCCAGCCCTATACTCCACCCCCCCTTACCCAGCCCTATACTCCAGCCCCTTACCCAGCCCTATAATCCAGCCCCATACTCCAACCCCATACCCAGCCCTATACTCCAGCCCCATACACCAGCCCTATACTCCAGCCCCATACCCCAGCCCTATACTCCAGCCCCTACCCAGCCCTATATTCCAGCCCCATACCCCAGCCCTATACTCCAGCCCCTTACCCAGCCCTATATTCCAGCCCCTTACCCAGCCCTATACTCCAGCCCCTACCCAGCCCTATATTCCAGCCCCATACCCCAGCCCTATACTCCAGCCCCTACCCAGCCCTATATTCCAGCCCCATACCCCAGCCCTATACTCCAGCCCCTTACCCAGCCCTATATTCCAGCCCCTTACCCCAGCCCTATACTCCAGCCCGTGACCCAGCCCTATACTCCAGCCCCTTACCAAGCCCTATATTCCAGCCCCATACCCCAGCCCTATACTCCATCCCCTTTACCCAGCCCTATATTCCAGCCCCTTACCCAGGCCTATACTCCATCCCCTACCCAGCCCTATACTCCAGCCCCTTACCCAGCCCTATACTCACGCCCCTTACCCAGCTCTATAATCCAGCCCTATACCCCAGCCCTATACTCCAGCCCCTTACCCAGCCCTATACTCCAGCCCCTTACCCAGCCCTATACTCCAGCCCCTTACCCAGCGCTATTTTCCAGCCCCTTACCCCAGCCCCTTACCCAGCCCCTTACCCCAGCCCTATACTCCAGCCCCTTACCCCAGCCCTATACTCCAGCCCCTTACCCCAGCCCTATACGCCAGCCCCTTACCCCAGCCCTATACTCCAGCCCCTTACCCCAGCCCTATACTCAGCCCCTTACCCAGCCCTATACTCCAGCCCCATACCTCAGCCCTATACCCCAGCCCTATACCCCAGCCCCATACCCCAGGCGTATACTCCAGCCCCTTACCCAGCCCTATATTCTAGCCATATACTTCTGCCCCTTTACCCAGGCCTATACTCCAGCCCTATACTCCAGCCCCTTACCCAGCCATTTATACTCCAGCCCTATACCCCAGCCCCTACCCAGCCCTATACTGCAGCCTCTTACCCAGCCCCTTACCCAGCCCTATACTTCAGCCCCTTACCAAGCCCTATAACCCAGCCCTATACTCCAGCCCCTTACCCAGCCCTATACTTCAGCCCCTTACCAAGCCCTACACTAAAGCCCCATACCCCAGCCCTATATACTCCAGCCCCATACCCCAGCCCCATACCCAGCCCTATACTCCAGCCCCTACCCAGCCCCTACCCAGCTCCTCACCCAGCCCTATTCTCCAGCCCCTTACCCAGGCCTATACTCCAGCCCCTTACCCAGCCCCTTAACCAGCCCTATACCCCAGCCCTATACTCCAGCCCCATACCCCAGCCCCATACCCAGCCCTATACCCCAGCCCTATACTCCAGCCCCTCACCCAGCCCTATACTCCAGCCCCTTACCCAGCCCTATACTCCAGCCCCTTACCCAGCCCTATACTCCACCCCACCTTACCCAGCCCCTTACCCCAGCCCCTTACCCAGCCCCTTACCCAGCCCCTACCCAGCCCCTGACCCAGCCCTATACTCTAGCCCCTTACCCCAGGCCCTATACTCCAGCCCCTTACCCAGCCCTATACTCCAGCCCCTTACCCAGCCCTAGACTCCCCCCCCCTTACCCAGCCCCTTACCCCAGCCCTATACTCCAGCCCCTTACCCAGCCCTATAATCCAGCCCCATACTCCAACCCAATACCCAGCCCTATACTCCAGCCCCATACCCCAGCCCTATACTCCAGTCCCATAATCCAGCCCCTTACCCAGCCCTATACTCCAGCCCCTTACCCAGCCCTATATTCCAGCCCCTTACCCAGCCCTATAGTCCAGCCCCACCCAGCCCTATAATCCAGCACCATACTCCAGCCCCTACCCAGCCCTATACTCCAGCCCCTTACCCAGCCCTATACTCCAGACCCTTACCCAGCCCCTTACCCAGCCCTATATTCCAGCCCCTACCCAACCCTATACTCCAGCCCTATACTGCAGCCTCTTACCAAGCCCTATACTCCAGCCCCTTACCCAGCCCTATACTCCAGCCCTTAACCAGCCCTATATCCCAGCCCTATACTCCAGCCCCCCACCCAGCCCTATATTCCAGCCCCTTCCCCAGCCCTATACTCCAGCCCCTTACCCAGCCCCTTACCAAGCCCTATACTCCAGCCCCATACCCCAGCCCCATTACCCCAGCCCTATACTCCATCCCCTTTACCCAGCCCTATATTCCAGCCCCTTACCCAGGCCTATACTCCATCCCCTACCCAGCCCTATACTCCAGCCCCTTACCCAGCCCTATACTCACGCCCCTTACCCAGCTCTATAATCCAGCCCTATACCCCAGCCCTATACTCCAGCCCCTTACCCAGCCCTATACTCCAGCCCATTACCCAGCCCTATACTCCAGCCCCTTACCCAGCCCTATACTCCAGCCCCTTACCCAGCGCTATATTCCAGCCCCTTACCCCAGCCCCTTACCCAGCCCTATATTCCAGCCCCATACCCCAGCCCTATACTCCAGCCCCTTACCCAGCCCTATACTCCAGCCCCTTACCCAGCCCTATATTCCAGCCCCTTACCCAGCCCTATACTCCAGCCCTATACTCCAGCCCGTTACCCAGCCCTATACTCCAGCCCCTTACCAAGCCCTATATTCCAGCCCCATACCCCAGCCCCATTACCCCAGCCCTATACTCCATCCCCTTTACCCAGCCCTATATTCCAGCCCCTTACCCAGGCCTATACTCCATCCCCTACCCAGCCCCTTACCCAGCGCTATACTCCAGCCCTATACTCCAGCCCCTTAACCAGCCCTATACTCCAGCCCCTTACCTCAGCCCTATACTCCGCCCCTTACCCCAGCCCTATACTCCAGCCACTTACCCAGCCCTATACTCCAGCCCCTTACCCAGCCCCTTACCCAGCCCTATACTCCAGCCCCATATCCCAGCCCCATACCCCAGCCCCATACCCCAGCCCCATACCCCAGGCGTATACTAGAGCCCCTTACCCAGCCCTATACTCTAGCCCTATACTTCTGCCCCTTTACCCAGGCCTATACTCCAGCCCCTTACCCAGCCCTATACTCCAGCCCTATACCCCAGCCCCTACCCAGCCCTATACTGCAGCCTCTTACCCAGCCCTATACTCCAGCCCCTTACCCAGCCCTATACTTCAGCCCCTTACCAAGCCCTATAACCCAGCCCCTTACCCAGCCCTATACTTCAGCCCCTTACCAAGCCCTATACTCCAGCCCCTTACCCAGGCCTATACTCCAGCCCCTTACTCCAGCCCCTTACTCCAGCCCCTTACCCAGCCCCTTAACCAGCCCCTTACCCAGCCCCTTAACCAGCCCTATACCCCAGCCCTATACTCCAGCCCCATACCCCAGCCCCATACCCCAGCCCTATACTCCAGCCCCTTACCCAGCCCCTTACCCAGCCCCATACCCAGCCCTATACTCCACCCCCCCTTATCCAGCCCCTTACCCCAGCCCTATACTCCAGCCCCTTACCCAGCCCCTTACCCAGCTCTATAATCCAGCCCTATACCCCAGCCCTATACTCCAGCCCCTTACCCAGCCCTATACTCCAGCCCATTACCCAGCCCTATACTCCAGCCCATTACCCAGCCCTATACTCCAGCCCCTTACCCAGCCCTATACTCCAGCCCCTTACCCAGCGCTATATTCCAGCCCCTTACCCCAGCCCCTTACCCAGCCCTATATTCCAGCCCCATACCCCAGCCCTATACTCCAGCCCCTTACCCAGCCCTATATTCCAGCCCCTTACCCAGCCCTATACTCCAGCCCTATACTCCAGCCCGATACTCCAGCCCCTTACCAAGCCCTATATTCCAGCCCCATACCCCAGCCCCATTACCCCAGCCCTATACTCCATCCCCTTTACCCAGCCCTATATTCCAGCCCCTTACCCAGGCCTATACTCCATCCCCTACCCAGCCCCTTACCCAGCGCTATACTCCAGCCCTATACTCCAGCCCCTTAACCAGCCCTATACTCCAGCCCCTTACCTCAGCCCTATACTCCAGCCCCTTACCCCAGCCCTATACTCCAGCCACTTACCCAGCCCTATACTCCAGCCCCTTACCCAGCCCTATACTCCAGCCCCTTACCCAGCCCCTTACCCAGCCCTATACTCCAGCCCCATATCCCAGCCCCATACCCCAGCCCCATACCCCAGCCCTATACCCCAGCCCCATACCCCAGGCGTATACTCCAGCCCCTTACCCAGCCCTATACTCTAGCCCTATACTTCTGCCCCTTTACCCAGGCCTATACTCCAGCCCCTTACCCAGCCCTATACTCCAGCCCTATACCCCAGCCCCTACCCAGCCCTATACTGCAGCCTCTTACCCAGCCCCTTACCCAGCCCTATACTTCAGCCCCTTACCAAGCCCTATAACCCAGCCCCTTACCCAGCCCTATACTTCAGCCCCTTACCAAGCCCTATACTCCAGCCCCTTACCCAGGCCTATACTCCAGCCCCTTACCCCAGCCCCTTACTCCAGCCCCTTACCCAGCCCCTTAACCAGCCCTATACCCCAGCCCTATACTCCAGCCCCATACCCCAGCCCCATACCCCAGCCCTATACTCCAGCCCCTTACCCAGCCCCTACCCAGCCCTATACTACAGCCCCATACCCAGCCCTATACTCCACCCCCCCTTATCCAGCCCCTTACCCCAGCCCTATACTCCAGCCCCTTACCCAGCCCCTTACCCAGCCCCTACCCAGCCCCTTACCCAGCCCCTACCCAGCCCCTTACCCAGCCCTATACTCCAGCCCCATACCCAGCCCTATACTCTAGCCCCTTACCCCAGGCCCTATACTCCAGCCCCTTACCCAGCCCCATACTCCAGCCCTATACTCCAGCCCCTTACCCAGCCCTAGACTCCCCCCCCCTTACCCAGCCCTATACTCCAGCCCCTTACCCCAGCCCCTTACCCAGCCCTTTAATCCAGCCCTTTAATCCAGCCCCACACCCAGCCCTATACTCCAGCCCCATACCCCAGCCCTATACTCCAGCCCCTTACCCAGCCCCTTACCCAGCCCTATATTCCAGCCCCTTACCCAGCCCTATACTCCAGCACCTACCCAGCCCTATAATCCAGCACCATACTCCAGCCCCCTACCCAGCCCCTTACCCAGCCCTATACTCTAGCCCCTTACCCAGCCCTATACTCCAGCCCCTTAACCAGCCCTATACTCCAGCCCCTTAACCAGCCCTATACTCCAGCCCCTTACCCAGCCATATACTCCAGCCCCTCACCCAGCCCTATACTCCAGCCCCATACTCCAGCCCTATACTCCAGCCCCTTACCCAGCCCTATACTCCAGCCCCATACCTCAGCCCTATACTCCAGCCCCATACACCAGCCCCATACACCAGCCCTATACCCCAGCCCCTTGACAAGCCCTATACTCCAGCCCCTTACCCCAGCCCTATACTCCAGCCCCTTACCCAGCCCTATACTCCAGCCCCTTACCCAGCCCTATACTCTAGCCTTATACTGCAGCCTCTTACCCAGCCCTATACTCCAGCCCCTTACCCGACCCATATACTTCAGCCCTATACTCTAGCCTTATACTGCAGCCCCTTACCCAGCCCTATACTCCAGCCCCTTACCCGACCCATATACTTCAGCCCTATACTCCAGCCCCTTACCCAGCCCTATACTCCAGCCCCTTACCCAGCCCTATACTCCAGCCCCTTACCCGGCCCTATACTCCAGCCCCTTAACCAGCCCTATACTCCAGCCCCTTACCCAGCCATATACTCCAGCCCCTCACCCAGCCCTATACTCCAGCCCCTTACCCAGCCCTATAATCCAGCCCCATACTCCAACCCAATACCCAGCCCTATACTCCAGCCCCATACCCCAGCCCTATACTCCAGTCCCATAATCCAGCCCCTTACCCAGCCCTATACTCCAGCCCCTTACCCAGCCCTATATTCCAGCCCCTTACCCAGCCCTATAGTCCAGCCCCACCCAGCCCTATAATCCAGCACCATACTCCAGCCCCTACCCAGCCCTATACTCCAGCCCCTTACCCAGCCCTATACTCCAGACCCTTACCCAGCCCCTTACCCAGCCCTATATTCCAGCCCCTTACCCAGCCCCTACCCAACCCTATACTCCAGCCCTATACTGCAGCCTCTTACCAAGCCCTATACTCCAGCCCCTTACCCAGCCCTATACTCCAGCCCTTAACCAGCCCTATATCCCAGCCCTATACTCCAGCCCCCCACCCAGCCCTATATTCCAGCCCCTTCCCCAGCCCTATACTCCAGCCCCTTACCAAGCCCTATACTCCAGCCCCATACCCCAGCCCCATTACCCCAGCCCTATACTCCATCCCCTTTACCCAGCCCTATATTCCAGCCCCTTACCCAGGCCTATACTCCATCCCCTACCCAGCCCTATACTCCAGCCCCTTACCCAGCCCTATACTCACGCCCCTTACCCAGCTCTATAATCCAGCCCTATACCCCAGCCCTATACTCCAGCCCCTTACCCAGCCCTATACTCCAGCCCCTTACCCAGCGCTATATTCCAGCCCCTTACCCCAGCCCCTTACCCAGCCCTATATTCCAGCCCCATACCCCAGCCCTATACTCCAGCCCCTTACCCAGCCCTATACTCCAGCCCCTTACCCAGCCCTATATTCCAGCCCCTTACCCAGCCCTATACTCCAGCCCTATACTCCAGCCCGTTACCCAGCCCTATACTCCAGCCCCTTACCAAGCCCTATATTCCAGCCCCATACCCCAGCCCCATTACCCCAGCCCTATACTCCATCCCCTTTACCCAGCCCTATATTCCAGCCCCTTACCCAGGCCTATACTCCATCCCCTACCCAGCCCCTTACCCAGCGCTATACTCCAGCCCTATACTCCAGCCCCTTAACCAGCCCTATACTCCAGCCCCTTACCTCAGCCCTATACTCCAGCCCCTTACCCCAGCCCTATACTCCAGCCACTTACCCAGCCCTATACTCCAGCCCCTTACCCAGCCCCTTACCCAGCCCTATACTCCAGCCCCATATCCCAGCCCCATACCCCAGCCCCATACCCCAGCCCCATACCCCAGGCGTATACTCCAGCCCCTTACCCAGCCCTATACTCTAGCCCTATACTTCTGCCCCTTTACCCAGGCCTATACTCCAGCCCCTTACCCAGCCCTATACCCCAGCCCCTACCCAGCCCTATACTGCAGCCTCTTACCCAGCCCTATACTCCAGCCCCTTACCCAGCCCTATACTTCAGCCCCTTACCAAGCCCTATAACCCAGCCCCTTACCCAGCCCTATACTTCAGCCCCTTACCAAGCCCTATACTCCAGCCCCTTACCCAGGCCTATACTCCAGCCCCTTACTCCAGCCCCTTACTCCAGCCCCTTACCCAGCCCCTTAACCAGCCCCTTACCCAGCCCTATACCCCAGCCCTATACTCCAGCCCCATACCCCAGCCCCATACCCCAGCCCTATACTCCAGCCCCTTACCCAGCCCCTTACCCAGCCCCATACCCAGCCCTATACTCCACCCCCCCTTATCCAGCCCCTTACCCCAGCCCTATACTCCAGCCCCTTACCCAGCCCCTTACCCAGCTCTATAATCCAGCCCTATACCCCAGCCCTATACTCCAGCCCCTTACCCAGCCCTATACTCCAGCCCTATACTCCAGCCCATTACCCAGCCCTATACTCCAGCCCCTTACCCAGCCCTATACTCCAGCCCCTTACCCAGCGCTATATTCCAGCCCCTTACCCCAGCCCCTTACCCAGCCCTATATTCCAGCCCCATACCCCAGCCCTATACTCCAGCCCCTTACCCAGCCCTATATTCCAGCCCCTTACCCAGCCCTATACTCCAGCCCTATACTCCAGCCCGATACTCCAGCCCCTTACCAAGCCCTATATTCCAGCCCCATACCCCAGCCCCATTACCCCAGCCCTATACTCCAGCCCCATACCCAGCCCTATACTCTAGCCCCTTACCCCAGGCCCTATACTCCAGCCCCTTACCCAGCCCCATACTCCAGCCCCTTACCCAGCCCTAGACTCCCCCCCCCTTACCCAGCCCCTTACCCCAGCCCCTTACCCAGCCCTTTAATCCAGCCCTTTAATCCAGCCCCACACCCAGCCCTATACTCCAGCCCCATACCCCAGCCCTATACTCCAGCCCCTTACCCAGCCCCTTACCCAGCCCTATATTCCAGCCCCTTACCCAGCCCTATACTCCAGCACCTACCCAGCCCTATAATCCAGCACCATACTCCAGCCCCCTACCCAGCCCCTTACCCAGCCCTATACTCTAGCCCCTTACCCAGCCCTATACTCCAGCCCCTTAACCAGCCCTATACTCCAGCCCCTTAACCAGCCCTATACTCCAGCCCCTTACCCAGCCATATACTCCAGCCCCTCACCCAGCCCTATACTCCAGCCCCATACTCCAGCCCTATACTCCAGCCCCTTACCCAGCCCTATACTCCAGCCCCATACCTCAGCCCTATACTCCAGCCCCATACACCAGCCCCATACACCAGCCCTATACCCCAGCCCCTTGACAAGCCCTATACTCCAGCCCCTTACCCCAGCCCTATACTCCAGCCCCTTACCCAGCCCTATACTCCAGCCCCTTACCCAGCCCTATACTCTAGCCTTATACTGCAGCCTCTTACCCAGCCCTATACTCCAGCCCCTTACCCGACCCATATACTTCAGCCCTATACTCTAGCCTTATACTGCAGCCCCTTACCCAGCCCTATACTCCAGCCCCTTACCCGACCCATATACTTCAGCCCTATACTCCAGCCCCTTACCCAGCCCTATACTCCAGCCCCTTACCCAGCCCTATACTCCAGCCCCTTACCCGGCCCTATACTCCAGCCCCTTAACCAGCCCTATACTCCAGCCCCTTACCCAGCCATATACTCCAGCCCCTCACCCAGCCCTATACTCCAGCCCCTTACCCAGCCCTATAATCCAGCCCCATACTCCAACCCAATACCCAGCCCTATACTCCAGCCCCATACCCCAGCCCTATACTCCAGTCCCATAATCCAGCCCCTTACCCAGCCCTATACTCCAGCCCCTTACCCAGCCCTATATTCCAGCCCCTTACCCAGCCCTATAGTCCAGCCCCACCCAGCCCTATAATCCAGCACCATACTCCAGCCCCTACCCAGCCCTATACTCCAGCCCCTTACCCAGCCCTATACTCCAGACCCTTACCCAGCCCCTTACCCAGCCAAATATTCCAGCCCCTTACCCAGCCCCTACCCAACCCTATACTCCAGCCCTATACTGCAGCCTCTTACCAAGCCCTATACTCCAGCCCCTTACCCAGCCCTATACTCCAGCCCTTAACCAGCCCTATATCCCAGCCCTATACTCCAGCCCCCCACCCAGCCCTATATTCCAGCCCCTTCCCCCAGCCCTATACTCCAGCCCCTTACCAAGCCCTATACTCCAGCCCCATACCCCAGCCCCATTACCCCAGCCCTATACTCCATCCCCTTTACCCAGCCCTATATTCCAGCCCCTTACCCAGGCCTATACTCCATCCCCTACCCAGCCCTATACTCCAGCCCCTTACCCAGCCCTATACTCACGCCCCTTACCCAGCTCTATAATCCAGCCCTATACCCCAGCCCTATACTCCAGCCCCTTACCCAGCCCTATACTCCAGCCCCTTACCCAGCGCTATATTCCAGCCCCTTACCCCAGCCCCTTACCCAGCCCTATATTCCAGCCCCATACCCCAGCCCTATACTCCAGCCCCTTACCCAGCCCTATACTCCAGCCCCTTACCCAGCCCTATATTCCAGCCCCTTACCCAGCCCTATACTCCAGCCCTATACTCCAGCCCGTTACCCAGCCCTATACTCCAGCCCCTTACCAAGCCCTATATTCCAGCCCCATACCCCAGCCCCATTACCCCAGCCCTATACTCCATCCCCTTTACCCAGCCCTATATTCCAGCCCCTTACCCAGGCCTATACTCCATCCCCTACCCAGCCCCTTACCCAGCGCTATACTCCAGCCCTATACTCCAGCCCCTTAACCAGCCCTATACTCCAGCCCCTTACCTCAGCCCTATACTCCAGCCCCTTACCCCAGCCCTATACTCCAGCCACTTACCCAGCCCTATACTCCAGCCCCTTACCCAGCCCCTTACCCAGCCCTATACTCCAGCCCCATATCCCAGCCCCATACCCCAGCCCCATACCCCAGCCCCATACCCCAGGCGTATACTCCAGCCCCTTACCCAGCCCTATACTCTAGCCCTATACTTCTGCCCCTTTACCCAGGCCTATACTCCAGCCCCTTACCCAGCCCTATACTCCAGCCCTATACCCCAGCCCCTACCCAGCCCTATACTGCAGCCTCTTACCCAGCCCTATACTCCAGCCCCTTACCCAGCCCTATACTTCAGCCCCTTACCAAGCCCTATAACCCAGCCCCTTACCCAGCCCTATACTTCAGCCCCTTACCAAGCCCTATACTCCAGCCCCTTACCCAGGCCTATACTCCAGCCCCTTACTCCAGCCCCTTACTCCAGCCCCTTACCCAGCCCCTTAACCAGCCCCTTACCCAGCCCTATACCCCAGCCCTATACTCCAGCCCCATACCCCAGCCCCATACCCCAGCCCTATACTCCAGCCCCTTACCCAGCCCCTTACCCAGCTCTATAATCCAGCCCTATACCCCAGCCCTATACTCCAGCCCCTTACCCAGCCCTATACTCCAGCCCTATACTCCAGCCCATTACCCAGCCCTATACTCCAGCCCCTTACCCAGCCCTATACTCCAGCCCCTTACCCAGCGCTATATTCCAGCCCCTTACCCCAGCCCCTTACCCAGCCCTATATTCCAGCCCCATACCCCAGCCCTATACTCCAGCCCCTTACCCAGCCCTATATTCCAGCCCCTTACCCAGCCCTATACTCCAGCCCTATACTCCAGCCCGATACTCCAGCCCCTTACCAAGCCCTATATTCCAGCCCCATACCCCAGCCCCATTACCCCAGCCCTATACTCCATCCCCTTTACCCAGCCCTATATTCCAGCCCCTTACCCAGGCCTATACTCCATCCCCTACCCAGCCCCTTACCCAGCGCTATACTCCAGCCCCTTAACCAGCCCTATACTCCAGCCCCTTACCTCAGCCCTATACTCCAGCCCCTTACCCCAGCCCTATACTCCAGCCACTTACCCAGCCCTATACTCCAGCCCCTTACCCAGCCCTATACTCCAGCCCCTTACCCAGCCCCTTACCCAGCCCTATACTCCAGCCCCATATCCCAGCCCCATACCCCAGCCCCATACCCCAGCCCTATACCCCAGCCCCATACCCCAGGCGTATACTCCAGCCCCTTACCCAGCCCTATACTCTAGCCCTATACTTCTGCCCCTTTACCCAGGCCTATACTCCAGCCCCTTACCCAGCCCTATACCCCAGCCCCTACCCAGCCCTATACTGCAGCCTCTTACCCAGCCCCTTACCCAGCCCTATACTTCAGCCCCTTACCAAGCCCTATAACCCAGCCCCTTACCCAGCCCTATACTTCAGCCCCTTACCAAGCCCTATACTCCAGCCCCTTACCCAGGCCTATACTCCAGCCCCTTACCCCAGCCCCTTACTCCAGCCCCTTACCCAGCCCCTTAACCAGCCCTATACCCCAGCCCTATACTCCAGCCCCATACCCCAGCCCCATACCCCAGCCCTATACTCCAGCCCCTTACCCAGCCCCTACCCAGCCCTATACTACAGCCCCATACCCAGCCCTATACTCCACCCCCCCTTATCCAGCCCCTTACCCCAGCCCTATACTCCAGCCCCTTACCCAGCCCCTTACCCAGCCCCTACCCAGCCCCTTACCCAGCCCCTACCCAGCCCCTTACCCAGCCCTATACTCCAGCCCCATACCCAGCCCTATACTCTAGCCCCTTACCCCAGGCCCTATACTCCAGCCCCTTACCCAGCCCCATACTCCAGCCCTATACTCCAGCCCCTTACCCAGCCCTAGACTCCCCCCCCCTTACCCAGCCCTATACTCCAGCCCCTTACCCCAGCCCCTTACCCAGCCCTTTAATCCAGCCCTTTAATCCAGCCCCACACCCAGCCCTATACTCCAGCCCCATACCCCAGCCCTATACTCCAGCCCCTTACCCAGCCCTATACTCCAGCCCCTTACCCAGCCCTATATTCCAGCCCCTTACCCAGCCCTATACTCCAGAACCTACCCAGCCCTATAATCCAGCACCATACTCCAGCCCCCTACCCAGCCCCTTACCCAGCCCTATACTCTAGCCCCTTACCCAGCCCCTACCCAGCCCCTTACCCAGCCCTATACTCCAGCCCCTACCCAGCCCTATACTGCAGCCTCTTACCAAGCCCCTTACCCAGCCCTATATCCCAGCCCCATACCCCAGCCCTATACTCCAGCCCCATACCCCAGCCCCTTACCCAGCCCTATACTCCAGCCCCTTACCCGGCCCTATACTCCAGCCCCTTACCCAGCCCTATACTCCAGCCCCCACCCAGCCCTATACTCCAGCCCCTGACCCAGCCCTATACTCCAGCCCCTTAACCAGCCCTATACTCCAGCCCCTTACCCAGCCCTATAGTCCAGCCCCTACCCAGCCCTATACTCCAGCCCCTTACCCAGCCCCTATACTCCAGCCCCTTACCCAGCCCTACACTCCAGCCCCTTACCCAGCCCTAGACTCCACCCCCCCTTACCCAGCCCTATACTCCACCCCCCCCCCCCCTTACCCAGCCCTATACTCCAGCCCTATACCCCAGCCCCATACCCCAGCCCCTTACCCAGCCCTATACTCCAGCCCCTTACACAGCCCTATACTCCAGCCCCTTACCCAGCCCTATATTCCAGCCCCTTACCCAGCCCTATACTCCAGCCCCTTACCCAGCCCTATACTCCAGCCCCTTACCCAGCCCTATACTCCAGCCCCTTACCCGGCCCTATACTCCAGCCCCTTAACCAGCCCTATACTCCAGCCCCTTACCCAGCCATATACTCCAGCCCCTCACCCAGCCCTATACTCCAGCCCCATACTCCAGCCCTATACTCCAGCCCCTTACCCAGCCCTATACTCCAGCCCCATACCTCAGCCCTATACTCCAGCCCCATACACCAGCCCCATACACCAGCCCCATACACCAGCCCTATACCCCAGCCCCTTGACAAGCCCTATACTCCAGCCCCTTACCCCAGCCCTATACTCCAGCCCCTTACCCAGCCCTATACTCTAGCCTTATACTGCAGCCTCTTACCCAGCCCTATACTCCAGCCCCTTACCCGACCCATATACTTCAGCCCTATACTCTAGCCTTATACTGCAGCCCCTTACCCAGCCCTATACTCCAGCCCCTTACCCGACCCATATACTTCAGCCCTATACTCCAGCCCTATACCCCAGCCCCTTACCCAGCCTTATACTCCAGCCCCTTACCCAGCCCTATATTCCAGCCCCTTACCCAGCCCTATACTCCAGCCCCTTACCCAGCCCTATACTCCAGCCCCATACCCCAGCCCTATACTCCAGCCCCATGCCCCAGCCCTATACCCCATGCCCATACTCCAGCCCCTTACCCAGCCCCATACTCCAGCCCCTTACCCAGCCCCTTAGCCCAGCCCCATACTTCAGTTCTATACCCCAGTCCTATACCCCAGTTGAAATGACATGGAAACAACGTTAATTCAACCAGTTTTTGCCCAGTGGGATTGCATAATCTGGCAGTGTCAAAGCATTTGCATTTCAAAAAATCATTTCAAAAATCAAGATAGACAATTTCACTGTGGCTACCTTCAAAAGAGTCTCTGAAGGCCACTATGCTGGGATGTTTCATCCTGGACAGGAGCACAGCTTCTCTTCTGGTGTTCGCCATCTTGGATTGTGTCTGAAAAAGACAGTTATTATGGGTAATATATGTAGTTATTATTTTTTATTTTACCTTTATTGAAACTTTATTTAACAAGGCAAGTGAGTTAAGAACAAATTCTTATTTACAATGACAGTCTACCAAAAGGCAAAAAGCCTCCTGCGGGGTCAGGGGCATGGGATTGAAATAAATATAAATAAATACAATATAAATATTTTATTTATTTATTTCACCTTTATTTAACCAGGTAGGCTAGTTGAGAACACCTTTATTTAACCAGGTAGGCTAGTTGAGAACACCTTTATTTAACCAGGTAGGCTAGTTGAGAACACCTTTATTTAACCAGGTAGGCTAGTTGAGAACACCTTTATTTAACCAGGTGGGCTAGTTGAGAACACCTTTATTTAACCAGGTAGGCTAGTTGAGAACACCTTTATTTAACCAGGTAGGCTAGTTGAGAACACCTTTATTTAACCAGGTAGGCTAGTTGAGAACACCTTTATTTAACCAGGTAGGCTAGTTGAGAACACCTTTATTTAACCAGGTAGGCTAGTTGAGAACACCTTTATTTAACCAGGTAGGCTAGTTGAGAACACCTTTATTTAACCAGGTAGGATAGTTGAGAACACCTTTATTTAACCAGGTAGGCTAGTTGAGAACACCTTTATTTAACCAGGTAGGATAGTTGAGAACACCTTTATTTAACCAGGTAGGCTAGTTGAGAACACCTTTATTTAACCAGGTAGGCTAGTTGAGAACACCTTTATTTAACCAGGTAGGCTAGTTGAGAACACCTTTATTTAACCAGGTAGGCTAGTTGAGAACACCTTTATTTAACCAGGTAGGCTAGTTGAGAACACCTTTATTTAACCAGGTAGGCTAGTTGAGAACACCTTTATTTAACCAGGTAGGCTAGTTGAGAACACCTTTATTTAACCAGGTAGGCTAGTTGAGAACACCTTTATTTAACCAGGTAGGCTAGTTGAGAACACCTTTATTTAACCAGGTAGGCAAGTTGAGAACAAGTTCTCATTTACAATTGCGACCTGGCCAAGATAAAGCAAAGCAGTTCGACAGGTACAACAACACAGAGTTACACATGGAGTAAACAAACATACAGTCAATAATACAGTAGAAATATAAGTCTATATACGATGTGAGCAAATGAGGTGGGATAAGGGAGGTAAAGGCAAAAAATTTTACAGGTGCAGTGACCTGTGAGCTGCTCTGACAGTTGGTGCTTAAAGCTAGTGAGGGAGATAAGTGTTTCCAGTTTCAGAGATTTTTGTAGTTCGTTCCAGTCATTGGCAGCAGAGAACTGGAAGGAAAAGCGACCAAAGGAAGAATTGGCTTCTCTTCTGGTGTTCGCCATCTTGGATTGTGTCTGAAAAAGACAGTTATTATGGGTAATATATGTAGTTATTATTATTTATTTTTTATTTTACCTTTATTGAAACTTTATTTAACAAGGCAAGTGAGTTAAGAACAAATTCTTATTTACAATGACAGTCTACCAAAAGGCAAAAAGCCTCCTGCGGGGTCAGGGGCATGGGATTGAAATAAATATAAATAAATACAATATAAATATTTTATTTATTTATTTCACCTTTATTTAACCAGGTAGGCTAGTTGAGAACACCTTTATTTAACCAGGTAGGCTAGTTGAGAACACCTTTATTTAACCAGGTAGGCTAGTTGAGAACACCTTTATTTAACCAGGTAGGCTAGTTGAGAACACCTTTATTTAACCAGGTAGGCTAGTTGAGAACACCTTTATTTAACCTGGTAGGCTAGTTGAGAACACCTTTATTTAACCTGGTAGGCTAGTTGAGAACACCTTTATTTAACCAGGTAGGCTAGTTGAGAACACCTTTATTTAACCAGGTAGGCCAGTTGAGAACACCTTTATTTAACCAGCTAGGCTAGTTGAGAACACCTTTATTTAACCAGGTAGGCTAGTTGAGAACACCTTTATTTAACCAGGTAGGCTAGTTGAGAACACCTTTATTTAACCAGGTAGGCTAGTTGAGAACACCTTTATTTAACCAGGTAGGCTAGTTGAGAACACCTTTATTTAACCAGGTAGGCTAGTTGAGAACACCTTTATTTAACCAGGTAGGCTAGTTGAGAACACCTTTATTTAACCAGGTAGGCTAGTTGAGAACACCTTTATTTAACCAGGTAGGCTAGTTGAGAACACCTTTATTTAACCAGGTAGGCTAGTTGAGAACACCTTTATTTAACCAGGTAGGCTAGTTGAGAACACCTTTATTTAACCAGGTAGGCTAGTTGAGAACACCTTTATTTAACCAGGTAGGCTAGTTGAGAACACCTTTATTTAACCAGGTAGGCTAGTTGAGAACACCTTTATTTAACCAGGTAGGCTAGTTGAGAACACCTTTATTTAACCAGGTAGGCTAGTTGAGAACACCTTTATTTAACCAGGTAGGCTAGTTGAGAACACCTTTATTTAACCAGGTAGGCTAGTTGAGAACACCTTTATTTAACCAGGTAGGCTAGTTGAGAACACCTTTATTTAACCAGGTAGGCTAGTTGAGAACACCTTTATTTAACCAGGTAGGCTAGTTGAGAACACCTTTATTTAACCAGGTAGGCTAGTTGAGAACACCTTTATTTAACCAGGTAGGCTAGTTGAGAACACCTTTATTTAACCAGGTAGGCTAGTTGAGAACACCTTTATTTAACCAGGTAGGGCTAGTTGAGAACACCTTTATTTAACCAGGTAGGCTAGTTGAGAACACCTTTATTTAACCAGGTAGGCTAGTTGAGAACACCTTTATTTAACCAGGTAGGCTAGTTGAGAACACCTTTATTTAACCAGGTAGGCTAGTTGAGAACACCTTTATTTAACCAGGTAGGCTAGTTGAGAACACCTTTATTTAACCAGGTAGGCTAGTTGAGAACACCTTTATTTAACCAGGTAGGCTAGTTGAGAACACCTTTATTTAACCAGGTAGGCTAGTTGAGAACACCTTTATTTAACCAGGTAGGCTAGTTGAGAACACCTTTATTTAACCAGGTAGGCTAGTTGAGAACACCTTTATTTAACCAGGTAGGCTAGTTGAGAACACCTTTATTTAACCAGGTAGGCTAGTTGAGAACACCTTTATTTAACCAGGTAGGCTAGTTGAGAACACCTTTATTTAACCAGGTAGGCTAGTTGAGAACACCTTTATTTAACCAGGTAGGCTAGTTGAGAACACCTTTATTTAACCAGGTAGGCTAGTTGAGAACACCTTTATTTAACCAGGTAGGCTAGTTGAGAACACCTTTATTTAACCAGGTAGGCTAGTTGAGAACACCTTTATTTAACCAGGTAGGCTAGTTGAGAACACCTTTATTTAACCAGGTAGGCTAGTTGAGAACACCTTTATTTAACCAGGTAGGCTAGTTGAGAACACCTTTATTTAACCAGGTAGGCCAGTTGAGAACACCTTTATTTAACCAGGTAGGCCAGTTGAGAACACCTTTATTTAACCAGGTAGGCCAGTTGAGAACACCTTTATTTAACCAGGTAGGCTAGTTGAGAACACCTTTATTTAACCAGGTAGGCTAGTTGAGAACACCTTTATTTAACCAGGTAGGCTAGTTGAGAACACCTTTATTTAACCAGGTAGGCTAGTTGAGAACACCTTTATTTAACCAGGTAGGCAAGTTGAGAACAAGTTCTCATTTACAATTGGGACCTGGCCAAGATAAAGCAAAGCAGTTCGACAGGTACAACAACACAGAGTTACACATGGAGTAAACAAACATACAGTCAATAATACAGTAGAAATATAAGTCTATATACGATGTGAGCAAATGAGGTGAGATGAGGGAGGTAAAGGCAAAAAAATGTACAGGTGCAGTGACCTGTGAGCTGCTCTGACAGTTGGTGCTTAAAGCTAGTGAGGGGGATAAGTGTTTCAGTTTCAGAGATTTTTGTAGTTCGTTCCAGTCATTGGCAGCAGAGAACTGGAAGGAAAAGCGACCAAAGGAAGAATTGGTTTTAGGCGTGACCAGAGAGATATACCTGCTGGAGCACGTGCTACAGGTGGGTGCTGCTATGGTGACCAGCAAGCTAAGATAAGGGGGGACTTTACCTAGCAGGGTCTTGTAGATGACATGGAGCCAGTGGGTTTGGCGACGAGTATGAAGCGAGGGCCAGCCAACGAGAGCGTACAGGTCGCAGTGGTGGGTAGTATATGGGGCTTTGGTGACAAAACAGATGGCACTGTGATAGACTGCATCCAATTTATTGAGTAGGGTATTGGAGGCTATTTTGTAAATGACATCACCGAAGTCGAGGATTGGTAGGATGGTCAGTTTTTACGAGGGTATGTTTGGCTTTGTTGAGAAATAGGAAGCCAATTCTAGATTTAACTTTGGATTGGAGATGTTTGATGTGAGTCTGGAAGGAGAGTTTACAGTCTAACCAGACACCCAGGTATTTGTAGTTGTCCACATATTCTAAGTCAGAACCGTCCAGTGTAGTGATGCTAGGCGGGCTTGCAGGTGCAGGCAGCGATCGGTTGAAGAGCATGCATTTAGTTTTACTTGCATTTAAGAGCAGTTGGAGGCCACAGAAGGAGAGTTGTATGGCATTGAAGCTCGTCTGGAGGTTAGTTAACACAGTGTCCAAAGAAGGGCCAGAAGTATCCAGAATGGTGTTGTCTGCGTAGAGGTGGATCAGAGACTCACCAGCAGCAAGAGCAACATCATTGATGTATACAGAGAAAAGAGTCGGCCCGAGAATTGAACCCTGTGGCACCCCCATAGAGACTGCCAGAGATCTGGACAAAGGATAAATATAGAAATATAGGACATAACACACATCACAACAAGAGAGACAACACAACCCTATATAAAGAGAGACCTAAAGACAACAACATAGCAAGGCAGCAACACATGACAATACAGCATGGTAGCAACACAACATGGTAGCATGATAGCATGGTACAACACAACATGGTAGCATGATAGCATGGTACAACACAACATGGTAGCATGGTACAGCATGGTACAACATGGTAGCATGGTACAACATGGTACAGCATGGTACAACATGGTAGCATGGTACAACATGGTAGCATGGTACATCATGGTAGCATGGTACATCATGGTAGAATGGTACGACATGGTAGCAACACAACATGGTAGCATGGTACAACATGGTACAGCATGGTACAACATGGTACAACATGGTAGCATGGTACAACATGGTAGCATGGTACAACATGGTAGCATGGTACATCATGGTAGCATGGTACGACATGGTAGCATGGTAGCAACACAACATGGTAGCATGGTACAGCATGGTACAACATGGTACAACATGGTAGCATGGTACAACATGGTAGCATGGTACATCATGGTAGCATGGTACATCATGGTAGCATGGTACGACATGGTAGCATGGTAGCAACACAACATGGTAGCGTGGTACAACATGGTAGCATGGTAGCAACACAACATGGTGGCGTGGTACAACATGGTAGCATGGTGCAACATGGTAGCATGGCACAACATGGTAGCATGGCACAACATGGTACAAACAGTATTGGGCACAGACAACAGCACAAAGGGCAAGAAGGTAGAGACAAAGCAGCCAGAGAGTCTCCTTGAGGTGTGGTTCCTGAGTTAAGAAATTAACATCATGTTTAGGGTATAGAGTCTGGTCTGCTTACCTACCATTAGGTGTGGTTCCTGAGTTAAATAATGAACATCATGTTTAGGGTATAAAAATACATGGTAGGTCAATATTTTGACTACCACGGCTGTTACGTTGCCCTGCAAGAAAACCAAAATATGTCAAACAACCTCAGCTCCTCAAAAGGTTTTATAGCTGCACCATCGACAGCTTCCTGACGGGTTGCATCACCGCCTGGTATGACAACTGTTCGGCTTCCGACCGCACTACAGAGGGTAGTGCGTGCGGCCCAGTACGTCACCGGGGCCAAGCTTCCTGCCATGCAGGACCTCTATACCAGGCGGCGTCAGAGGAAGGCCCTAAAAATTGTCAAAGACTCAAGCCACCATGGTCACATAGTTCAAGTCAGAAGTTTACATACACCTTAGCCAAATACATTTAAACTACATTTTTTCACAATTCCTGACATTTAATTCTAGTAAAAATTCCCTGTCTTAGGTCAGTTAGGATCACCACTTTATTTTAAGAATGTGAAATGTCAGAATAATAGTAGAGAGAATGATTTATTTTATTTCTTTCATCACATTCCCAGTGGGTCAGAAGTTTACATACACTCAATTAGTATTCGGTAGCATTGCCTTTAAATGATTTAACTTGGGTCAAACGCTTTGGGTAGCCTTCCCACAATAAGATGGGTGAATTTTGGCCCATTCCTCCTGACAGAGCTGGTGTAACTGAGTCAGGTTTGTAGGACTCCTTGCTCGCACACGCTTTTTCAGTTCTGCCCACAAATCTTCTATAGAATTGAGTTCAGGGCTTTATGGTGGCCACTCCAATACCTTGACTTTGTTGTCCTTAAGCCATTTTGCCACAACTTTGGAAGTATGCTTGGGGTCATTGTCCATTTGGAAGACCCATGTGTGACCAAGCTATAACTTCCTGACTTATGTCTTGAGATGTTGCTTGAATATATCCACATAATTTCCCTCCTCATGATGCCATCTATTTTGTGAAGTTCACCAGTGCCTCCTGCAGCAAAGCACCCACACACAACATAATGCTGCCACCAAATCAAATCAAATGTATTTGTCACATACACATGGTTAGCAGATGTTAATGCGAGTGTAGCAAAATACTACTGTGCTTCACGGTTGGGATGGTGTTCTTCGGCTTGCAAGCCTCCCCCTTTTTCCTCCAAACATAATGATGGTCATTATGGCCAAACAGTTCCATTTTTGTTTCATCAGACCAGAGGACATTTCTCCAAAAAGTATGATCTTTGTCCCCATGTGCAGTTGCAAACCGTAGTCTGGCTTTTATATGGTGGTTTTGGAGCAGTGGCTTCTTCCTTGCTGAGCGGCCTTTCAGGTTATGTCGATATAGGACTCGTTTTACTGTGGATATAGATACTTATGTACCTTTTTCCTCCAGCATCTTCACAATGTCCTTTGCTGTTGTTCTGGGATTGATTTGCCCTTTTCGCACCAAAGTACGTTCATCTCTAGGAGACAGAACGCATCTCCTTCCTGAGCGGTATGACAGCTGCGTGGTCCCATGGTGTTTATACTTGTGTACTATTGTTTGTACAGATGAACGTAGTAGCTTCAGCGTTGAGAAATTTCTCCCAAGGATGGACCAGGCTCGTGGATGTCTACAATTTTTCTTCTGAGGTCTTGGCTGATTTCTTTTGATTTTACCATGATGTCAAGCAAAGAGGCACCGAGTTTGAAGGTAGGCCTACATCCACAGGTACACTCCTTATTGACTCAAATTATGTCAATTAGCCTATCAGAAGCTTCTAAAGCCATTACATCATTTTCTGGAATTATCCAAGCTGTTTAAAGGCACAGTCAACTTAATGTATGTAAACTTCTGACCCACTGGAATTGTGATACAGTGAATTATAACTGAAATAATCTCTCTGTAAACAGTTGTTGGAAAAATGACTTGTGTCATGCACAAAGTAGATGTCCTAACTAACTTGCCAAAACTATAGTTTGTTCACAAGAAATTTGTGGAGTAGTTGAAAAACGAATTAAATGACTCCAACATAAGTGTATGTAAACTTCCGACTTCAACTGTAGACTGTTCTCTCTGCTATCGCACGGCAAGCGGTACCGGAGCGCCAAGTCTAGGTCCAAAAAGGCTTCTAAACAGTTTCTACTCTCAAGCCATAAGACTCCTGAACAGCCAATCAAAAGGCTACCCAGAATATTTGCATTGCCCCCCCCTCCCTTCTACACTGCTGCTACTCTCTGTTATGATCTATGCATAGTCACTTTAATAACTCTATCTACATGTACATATTTCCTAAATCACCTTGACACCGGTGCTCCTGCACGTAGACTCTGTACCGTAATACCCTGTATATAGCCTCCACATAGACTCTATACGGTAATACCCTGTTAGACACTCTTTAAATCAGGCGACCCTGCTGACGTGAGTAACTACAGGCCCATTAGTATACTACCTGTGTGTCAAAGGTTGTTGAAAAGTGTGTAGCAGAACAACTGATTGCCCACCTCAACAACAGCCCCTTCACATTACACTCCATGCAGTTTGGCTTCAGAGCGAAACACTCCACAGAAACGGCCAACTGCTTTTTTCTGGAAAATGTGAAGTCCAAGATGGACAAAGGGGGTGCTGTTGGGGCTGTGTTTCTGGACCTAAGGAAGGCTTTTGATACTGTTAACCATGAGATTCTCATCACAAAATTGTCCAAGTTCAACTTTTCCCCTGATGCCTTGAGATGGATGAAATCATACCTTGAAGGCAGAACTCAGTGTGTCAGAGTGAGCAATGAGCTGTCGCCCACTTGTAGCTATGATGTGGGCGTGCCCCAAGGGTCAATACTGGGGCCCCTCCTGTTCAGCCTGTACATTAATGATCTGCCTTCTGTCTGTACTGGGTCTGAATTTCAAATGTATGCAGATGATACAGTGATATATGTGCATGCAAAGAGCAAACAACAAGCTGCACAAGAACTCACTACTGTAATGGTCCAGGTTACAAAGTGGCTCAGTGACTCGTGTTTGCATCTCAATGTGAAAAAAACTGTTTGCATGTTCTTCACAAAGAGGGCAACAGATGCTACTGAGCCAGATGTCTATGTGTCAGGGGAGAAGCTCCAGGTGGTATCCAATTTTAAGTACCTTGGCATCATACTTGATTCCAACCTCTCTTTTAAAAAGCATGTGAAAAAGGTAATTCAAATAACCAAAATCAACCTAGCTAATTTCCGATTTATACGAAATTGTTTGACTACAGAGGTAGCAAAACTGTACTTCAAATCTATGATACTCCCCCACTTAACATACTGCTTGACTAGTTGGGCCCAAGCTTGCTGTACAACATTAAAACCTATTCAGTCTGTCTACAAACAGGCTCTCAAAGTGCTTGATAGGAAGCCCAATAGCCATCATCATTGTCACATCCTTAGAAAGCATGAGCTCTTGAGTTGGGAAAATCTTGTGCAATACACCGACGCATGTCTTGTATTCAAGATCCTTAATGGCCTGGCTCCCCCTCCACTCAATATTTTTGTTAAACAGAAAACCCAGACATATGGCAGCAGATCCACAAGGTCTGCCATGAGAGGTGACTGTTTAGTTCCCTTAAGGAAAAGCACCTTTAGTAAATCTGCATTCTCTGTGAGAGCTTCCCATGTCTGGAATACACTGCCATCAGACACACATAACTGCACCACATATCACACTTTCACAAAATGCTTGAAGACATGGCTAAAGGTCAATCAGATTTGTGAACATGGTCCCTAGCAGTGTGTTGCCACTCTCCATGTTGTCTGTTGTCTGTAGCTTGTGAGGTGTGGAAACACTTTGTTGCTTTTATGAATTTTGTCTTGCTGCTTTTTGTCCTATGTTGCTCTGTCTGTATGCTACGTCTTGCTTGTCCTATGTTGCTATGTCTGTATGCTATGTCTTGCTTGTTCTATGTTGCTATTGTCTATATTGTAATTGTTTTTAATAACCTGCCCAGGGACTGCGGTTGAAAATTAGCCGGTTGGCTAAAACCGGCACTTTTACTGAAATGTTGATTAATGTGCACTGTCCCTGTAAAAATAAAAAATAAAAATAAAATAAAAATAATTTTAAAAAAGCCTCCACATTGACTCTGAATTGGGCGTTGCTTCCCTCCAATAGAGTTCCAGACACTTGGAGAACCTGTGACAAGGTGCATTGAAGCTGTTCTGGCTGCTCGTGGTGGACCTTCATCCTGTTAGACACTATGTTAGGCCAGCAGCATACAACCCTGCGTACAACCCTGCATACCACTGCTGGCTTGCTTCTGAAGCTAAGCAGGGTTGGTCCTGGTCAGTCCCTGGATGGGAGACCAGATGCTGCTGGAAGTGGTGTTGGAGGGCCAGTAGGAGGCACTCTTTCCTCTGGTCAAAAAAAAAATATCCCAATTCCCCAGGGGAGTGATTGGACACTGCCCTGTGTAGTGTCCAATCACTACACAGGGCACTGCCCTGTGTAGGGGGACATTAAACAGGTGTCCTGACTCTCTGAGGTCATTAAAGATCCCATGGCCTTATCGTAGGGGTGTTAACCCTGGTGTCCTGGCTAAATTCCCAATCTGGCCCTCAAACCATCACGGTCACCTAATAATCCCCAGTTTACAATTGCCTCATTCATCCCCCTCCTCTCCCCTGAAACTATTCCCCAGGTCGTTGCTGTAAATGAGAACATGTTCTCAGTCAACTTACCTGGTTAAATTTAAAAACATTTGGTCTTTACTTTGGTAGTTACCTGTATACGGTATTCCTTTTTTTTAATGGTAATAGTAACCTACCTTTGGGAGTAGGATCTCTTTCATGACATAGTTCTCATGGTTGATTCTGGATTGGACAAGTAGTGCCCGACCAAAGGACCCTTCACCTATTACTTTATGCACCGAGTACCCATCCATTGTCACACTGGCATTGACCTGAAAGAAGAAGAATATATTACCAGAAAGCATTTACAATCAATGTGTATGTTGTTGTTTTGGATTTATACTAGCCATCTCAAACATTGGCCTGTCTTTATCACCCAATGTACCATGTTTTGTGTAGCTATCATGTTGTGCTGCCATGTTGAGTCGCTTCCATGCTATGTTGTAATTTGTTGCTGCCATGCTATGTTTGTTGTTTTAGGTCTCTCTTGTCGCATTTTTTTTATTATCCCAGCCCCCGTCACTGCAGGAGGCCTTTTGGTAGGCAGAAAGTGTTCTTTAACAGACTTGCCTAGTTAAATAAAGTTTAAATAAAGAATAACATCACTTTATTTATAAAGTGGTCAGTCAATTTGACTTGGCTTGGGGTATCACCTGACAGTTAAGCCAAAGATAGGTTACTAGCCAAACGTTTCACCTTCTATTTGAGGTTGAGCTGACAGTCTGATAATGAAACAAGAAACTGTGTAACTACTGCACACAATCTTGTTCACGAACAAAATCAAATGTTGAATACACGAGGAAACAAAACAAAAAATGCTGACGTGTCGTTTATAGCTTGGTAAGTAATATAAATTAAATGCTGCTTTTACATACTTTTCTGGTGGGATTGTGTCAATGTTATCCGCGTGTGTTCGGTATTCTTTGTCCACCGCTCTGCTTCCGTATTATTGTATGACGTGGCAAGATGCAATCATTTTAAAGACATGCTCTAATATCATTTAGCCACTAGATGGCGGTAGAAGTACAGTTATACATCCATTATGTGAATTGGATATTTTGAGCGTTTTTTACAATAATGTAATTTAGTTACAAGTCAGGTAGCCTAAATGAGGAGCCCTGTCTCTCTGATGAAGGGCGGCAGGTAGCCTAAATGAGGAGTCCTGTCTCTCTGATGTAGGGTGGCTGGTAGCCTAAATGAGGAGCCCTGTCTATCTGATGTAGGGTGGCTGGTAGCCTAAATGAGGAGCCCTGTCTATCTGATGTAGGGTGGCTGGTAGCCTAAATGAGGAGCCCTGTCTATCTGATGTAGGGTGTCAGGTAGCCTAAATGTGGAGCCCTGTCTCTCTGAGGTAGGATGGCAGGTATTCTAAATGAAGAGCCCTGTCTCTCTGATGAAGGGTGGCAGGTAGCCTAAATGAGGAGCCCTGTCTATCTGATATAGGGCGGCAGGTAGCCTAAATGAGGAGCCCTGTCTATCTGACGTTCACCGATATCTGACCTTTTCTGTTTCATTTAGTTGTGTCTGATTAGTTGCACCTATTTCGTGTTTAAGTTTGGTTGTGGGCTATTTAAACCCAGTAGGCCCGTCAGCTTTGGTGCGGTCTTGTTTTTCTGTTTGTGGTGTGTGATTATTTTGTGATATTCATTTTTCCGATCAGTTTCATCCTGTTTGTTTGGACTGGGTCTTTACGCGCCCTTGTGTGTGTAGCGTGACCGTCCTCTGTTTTTTTGGAAAATAAAGATTCACATCTTTTGAACTACCCTGCTCTCTGCGCCTGACTCCTCCACCCACTACTCATAGAAGCCGTGAAAATCAGAGTGTGCCAGTGTGCAGAATAACTGATGAATTTACACCTGTTGAATATGGCCGGTGTCAGTAAACATCTGCAAAAAAACGTAATTAAATTATTGCCAGCAGCAGCACAGTTACAGTCACCAACGCTCTGGATAACATGAAAACAGCCTAACCAGCTCTGCTGGGGAGAGTAAAATGTTCAGAGTGAGCTGTTCTCTCATTTGTGTCTGGAAGTAGCTAGCAAGCTAGCCAACGTTAGCCAGTTAGCTTGGGTGCTTGGATGTGAGGTCAGAAACCTCGGCTCAACCCTACTCCTTGGCCAGAGCATCCAGTGTGCGCTCTGAACGCCCCGAGAGTGTTCGACAACGCTTTGGATTTACGAATGCCAAGAACACACTCTGGCACTCCAGAATGAATTTACGAACACCCCCGAAATCGTAAAAATGTCAAACTAGCTAGTCATTTGTTTTACTAAAAAGCTATCAAGAAGTTACAAATAGCAACAGCATCAACTTCCGGTAGACGCTCAACTGAATCGATACCGTTCATTTACAGTATACTAAAATTAACTAATAGTTTATAGTATTTAGTAAATACTCATTAAGTATGTAGTATACAGTATGTTAGCATGGGTTTTCGAACACAGCTTAGGTATAAGGTAGGGGTTCGGTCAACAACATTACACAGGCGTATTCTTTGTGGTATTCACTATTTACCACCGCCACAAATGGCTAAACCCTGCCTAATACTACAATTTATTTTCTTAAAAATCTGATTTTAAACCGAACCCTAACCATAACCACACTGCTAACCTTAACCACACTGCTAACCCTAACCACACTGCTAACCCTAACCCTTAACCACACTACTAACCCTAACCATAACCACACTGCTAACCCTAACCTTAACCACACTGCTAACCTTAACCCTAACCCTTAACCACACTGCTAACCCTTATCTTAACCACACTGCTAACCTTAACCACACTGCTAACCCTAACCCTTAACACTAACCTTAACCCTAACCCTTAACCCCAACCTTAACCCTAACCCTTAACCCTAACCACACTGCTAACCCTAACCTTAACCCTAACCCTTAACCACACTGCTAACCCTAACCTTAACCACACTGCTAACCCTAACCTTAACCACACTGCTAACCCTAACCTTAGCCCTAACCCTTAACCACACTGCTAACCTTAACCCTAACCTTAACCACACTGCTAACCCTAACCCTAATCTTAACCCTAACCCTAACCACACTGCTAACCCTAACCTTAAACACACTGCTAACCCTAACCTTAACCCTTAACCACACTGATAACCCTAACCTTAACCCTTAACCCTAACCTTAACCACACTGCTAACCCTAACCCTTAACCTTAACCCTAACCCTTAACCACACTGCTAACCTTAACCCTAACCCTTAACCACACTGCTAACCTTAACCCTAACCACACTGCTAACCCTTAACCACACTGCTAACCCTAACCCTTAACCCTAACCTTAACCACACTGCTAACCCTAACCTTAACCCTTAACCCTAACCTCAACCACACTGCTAACCCTAACCTTAACCCTAATCCTTAACCACACTGCTAACCCTAAACCTTAACCACACTGCTAACCCTAACCTTAACCCTAACCCTTAACCACACTGCTAACCCTAACCCTAACCTTAACCCTAACCCTTAACCACACTGCTAACCCTAACCCTTAACCACACTGCTAACCCTAACCTTAACCCCTAACCCTTAACCACACTGCTAACCCTAACGTTAACCTTAACCTTAAATTAAGACACAATAATCACGTATCTTTTTCATACATTTTTAGGATATTGTCAATTGACTATGTGGCAGTGTAGGTAGTGACAATCATTCTGCTGTGCTTCGGTGCCTGTTTATGGTATGACCTAAATAAGGCGTGTCCCTGTCAAAATGTAATGCGATTTCAGGCTTTCGCCTCTAGATGGCGGTAAATGTACAGTTATTAATCCAGAGATTACTGGTAGGCCAGTTATATAAAACAAGTGTTGGGTGGAGCTGTAGGTAATAAGAAAGAGGCGCGGTGGAAAATTAAACCTGTGACCAGCTAGCTGACATCTAATACACGGACCACTAACAGGGCCTTGCAGAAAATGAACCCTTTATGTCGGCAACATTGTCCTTTGTCTTGAGACATGTATGAATGTACTTCACATTGTTAAGAGGAACTTGGTCATAGTGTGGGATATCAACAACAAAAACCTGTTGTGATGTAATGTCCATTCCATCAACTTCCTGTTTCGTGTTACGAAATAAGCAGTGAAGAAAGGGTGTGATGTTGAGTTTGGTTCCTCACAGACTTGATTGGAAACGAACCAAGTTGGAACATTATGGCGAGCGTCACTGAGGGTTCATCTATGGATCTAGATCCTACAAATGCGTATGAAAATGTGACAGTAAACCAGCAGGACAACAGAGACAGCTCAGGATTAGCTCAGCACTCAAGCAGAAGAGTCTACAGATTAATTGCTGTGGGTTTTGGGTCGCTGTGTGTCCTACAAGTCCTTCTTAATGTCTCCCTGCGTTTAGTCGACAACCTGAGCGGAGCGAGAGTCCAGTTGGCCTGTGAGAAAGACGTCAGCAAGATATGTCCCCAAGACTGGATAATACAGTCCGGCTGCAGTTGTTACTTCATCTCCCTTGACACTAAAAACTGGACTGAGAGTAGACAGGACTGTCTGGACAGAGGAGCAGAACTAGTGATCATAAACAGCAGAGTGGAACAAGTTTTCATCAAAACATTGGGCCACAGAACCTGGATCGGTCTGACTGACAGAGAAGTTGAGGGAACCTGGAGATGGGTGGACGGGACACCACTGACCGCAAGTTATTGGACTACAACCAGCGAACCGAATGGAGGAGCTGAAGAGAACTGTGCTGAGATTATCGGCATTCACAATGACCCGGTATTGGCCTGGAATGATCTACCATGTTACTATGAACAGCGTTGGATCTGTGAGAGGTCGTTGGATCTGTGAGAGGTTGTTGGATCTGTGATAGGTCGTTGGTTCTGTGATAGGCCGTTAGATCTGTGAGAGGTCGTTGGTTCTGTGATAGGTCGTTGGATCTGTGAGAGGTCGTTGGTTCTGTGATAGGTCGTTGGATCTGTGAGAGTTTGTTGGATCTGTGAGAGTTTGTTGGATCTGTGATAGGCCGTTGGATCTGTGAGAGGTCGTTGGTTCTGTGAGAGTTTGTTGGATCTGTGAGATTCAGCCCTAACATGTCCCTAACACCTACAATAGTATCCACGTCCATTCCAGAACCCACCAAACAACATTATTTTAAGCAAGTAAGGCAAGTCACAATTTAATTTATAAACGTAACGGTTTTTCTCTCTCTTTTGAGAGATGCTCATGTAACACATGTTGAATTCCTTTGTTGTATAATGATCCAGAGTTTGAATAGTTCCATGAAAATCCTAATCAATCCTATATGTTAAAACACTTGTAAGAACATTATATGATCACTGATAGTGTTTTATAATGGTCTCCCAACATTATATTGTGATATGTATGCATTTCAGTCATTTATGAACTTATCTGTTGATTTGTGAACACTGTACTGTACATTTTTACTCAGGGGCACAACTTTCACTGGGGACAGGGGGGGACATGTCCCCACACCCAGTTTTAATCATTGGAATGTGATATAAAACGAGGCAACGGTGGGCTTTAGGACCATGGAGACACCTCCGAGCGGTCTGGTAGGCTGTTTGGAGTGTTTATCCAACTGAATAAAACAATTTTTAACATGTTTTTTTTGTTTTTTGTTATGCCCCTCCCACTTCTAAAACCAAAGTTGCGCCCCTGATTTTACTACACGTCAGTCATTGGGCTAGCATGGCTATTCATGCCCCCTTTTCGTTGTTCATTTGTACTTTACAGAGGATGTGGTGCATTAGGGCAGCACAACATTTGTTTTTGGAAGTTGTTATTGTAATTATCAGCTATGTCATGTGTTTTTGTTAAGATATTTTGACAATATTTTACGGTTCTTAAGAGCACATCATGTACTGTAATGTACTTAGTTAACACCTGGCTGTAATTAAGAACCTTGTCTGGCTGAGGCCTACAGGCTACTGGATATTTACATTTAAAACTGTACATTTAATTTGTAATGACATTTTTATGTGAAACAACATTATTGTTATTGGCCCCTGTCTACATTCACCTCTTTGGCTCGTTTTACATTCACTAGTGAATGACTCCCCTCTGGTGATGTATGGGATGTGTAGTTCTGGAGTGTAGAGAACAAGTTGTACTGATGTGGATTAGAACAAACGACCCAACCATCTAGATACAGTGTTGGATGAGAACAAACAACTCAACCATCTAGATACAGTGTTGGATTAGAACAAACAACCCAACCATCTAGATACAGTGTTGGATTAGAACAAACAACCCAACCATCTAGATACAGTGTTGGATTAGAACAAACAACCCAACCATCTAGATACAGTGTTGGATTAGAACAAACAACCCAACCATCTAGATACAGTGTTGGATTAGAACAAACAACCCAACCATCTAGATACAGTGTTGGATTAGAACAAACAACCCAACCATCTAGATACAGTGTTGGATTAGAACAAACAACCCAACCATCTAGATACAGTGTTGGATTAGAACAAACAACCCAACCATCTAGATACAGTGTTGGATTAGAACAAACAACCCAACCATCTAGATACAGTGTTGGATTAGAACAAACAACCCAACCATCTAGATACAGTGTTGGATTAGAACAAACAACCCAACCATCTAGATACAGTGTTGGATTAGAACAAACAACCCAACCATCTAGATACAGTGTTGGATTAGAACAAACAACCCAACCATCTAGATACAGTGTTGGATTAGAACAAACAACCCAACCATCTAGATACAGTGTTGGATTAGAACAAACAACCCAACCATCTAGATACAGTGTTGGATTAGAACAAACAACCCAACCATCTAGATACAGTGTTGGATTAGAACAAACAACCCAACCATCTAGATACAGTGTTGGATTAGAACAAACAACCCAACCATCTAGATACAGTGTTGGATTAGAACAAACAACCCAACCATCTAGATACAGTGTTGGATTAGAACAAACAACCCAACCATCTAGATACAGTGTTGGATTAGAACAAACAACCCAACCATCTAGATACAGTGTTGGATTAGAACAAACAACCCAACCATCTAGATACAGTGTTGGATTAGAACAAACAACCCAACCATCTAGATACAGTGTTGGATTAGAACAAACAACCCAACCATCTAGATACAGTGTTGGATTAGAACAAACAACCCAACCATCTAGATACAGTGTTGGATTAGAACAAACAACCCAACCATCTAGATACAGTGTTGGATTAGAACAAACAACCCAACCATCTAGATACAGTGTTGGATTAGAACAAACAACCCAACCATCTAGATACAGTGTTGGATTAGAACAAACAACCCAACCATCTAGATACAGTGTTGGATTAGAACAAACAACCCAACCATCTAGATACAGTGTTGGATTAGAACAAACAACCCAACCATCTAGATACAGTGTTGGATTAGAACAAACAACCCAACCATCTAGATACAGTGTTGGATTAGAACAAACAACCCAACCATCTAGATACAGTGTTGGATTAGAACAAACAACCCAACCATCTAGATACAGTGTTGGATTAGAACAAACAACCCAACCATCTAGATACAGTGTTGGATTAGAACAAACAACCCAACCATCTAGATACAGTGTTGGATTAGAACAAACAACCCAACCATCTAGATACAGTGTTGGATTAGAACAAACAACCCAACCATCTAGATACAATGTTGGATTAGAACAAACAACCCAACCATCTAGATACAGTGTTGGATTAGAACAAACAACCCAACCATCTAGATACAATGGCGACAACATATTATATTATTATTATTGTATTATTACATTTGTGTAATGTTTTGTTATCAACGTATCCCTTTTCAGTTTAAATGTCTCTTTGGACGAGGTGAAGTGTGTGGCTTTCACGTTTTCCAACTTTTACTTGCTTGCATCTTGAATAAAAAAAAACATGCAAAACGAACGTGGTTGAAAACACTATTTTTTTCACTCCATGTTTCAAATGAAAGTATGTGAAGTGGGTGGATTTCCAGACTAAATGAAACATGACATCTTTTCGTCGACTGCCGTGTGTTCCAGACTTTACACCCACGTCCAATGAACTCTTTAACTTACCATCCATCAACTCCCTCCGTCACCTGGGCTCGTTGATATTAGATCCATAAAGCATATTCTGACTGTTTCACGTAAATCCAAAAAAACTAACTCAAAACGGCCTCCCGAGTGGCGCAGCGGTCTAAGTCACTGCATCGCAGCGCTTGAGGCGTCCACTACAAACCCGGGTTCAATCCCAGGCTGTGTCACAAGCGGGCCGTTACCGGGAGACCCATGAGGCGGCGCACAATTGGCACAGCGTCGTCCGAATTAGGGGAGGCTGGGATTTCCTTGTTCCATCGCCGCTCTAGTGACTCCTTGTGGCGGGCCGGGCGTCTGTACGCTGATTCAGGTCACCAGCTGGACAGTGTTTCCTCTGACAGATTGGTGCGGCTGGCTTCCTGGTTAAGCGAACAGTGTGTTAAGAAGCGTTGTCGTGTTTGGGAGGACGCATGGCTTTTGACCTCCGCCTCTCCAGAGTCCCGTATGGGAGCTGCAGCGATGGGACAAGACTGTAACTACCAAAATGGATACCACTAAATTGGGTGAGTCTTGAATTAATCAACACAGATTTGTATCTTGATTATCTTAATGTCTTTACATGTCCTTCTGAGTGTTCTAGTTCAATATCAGATAAGTACATTATTATTTGTCATTAATTTCAACATCAGATAAGTACATTATTAAATCAAATTCCCTTGACATGGTGTTACTTTGGTGTTTTCTTTCATTCCTACTTTAGTAAGTAATGCATCTTTTCCATGAAATATCTAAGAAACTAAACTGGTAGACATATTTTGGCATTCGCTGTCCAAGCTTCTTTCACTTGATGTTTTGAATCATTCATATTTAATCATCTCTGACAAAGTATTTAAGAATTAGACCTCTCACTAAAAGCTTCAATCATACAAAAGTTATATTTAAATCCAAACTGGTTCTGTTGCAGAATAGTAAGAATGTCTCACCCCGGGTTCAAGAATGGCCTTTTCCCCCTTTTATTCAGATTACAACCTCTCACTTTCGGTTATTTGAAAATGAAATAATCTCCATAATATCGTTATTTTTTAAAACAAGCCATAGAAAGTTGGTTGCAATTTCAGGTTTAATCCACCAGGAAAGACAGAACAAATGTTACCACAAATATTATGGTTCAACTCAAATAAACTAATTGATAAAAAATAAAAAATAAATATTTTGTTTGTAAAAGGTAGAATCTTTGTAAATTATATCATAAATAGGACTGGTGGAGTTGTAACACACTCAGCTAACAAGAATATATGGAAATGTCTGTTCTACTCAAAATTAAAACCAACTAATTGCAGCACTACCGCAACAATAGAAGAGCCAAGTGGATGGGGGAGAAGGAACTCGTCTGTCGGCATTAAAGACCAAAATTGGCTAAAGAAAAAATTGTGATGAATAAAAAAGTTGAATTTAAGGACCAAAAAATGTAAGATTCTGCCATATAGATGGATTAAAATACAGGGCCTTCAGAAAGTATTCAGACCCCATGACTTTTTACACATTTAAAAAAAAAATCCCTCATCAATTTACACACAATACCCCATAAAGACAAAGCAAAAACAGATTTTAGAAAGGTTTGCAAATTTAAAAAAATAAAAATGAAATATGACATTTACATAAGTATTCAGACCCTTTACTCAGTACTTTGTTGAAGCACCTTTGGCAGCGATTACAGCCTCGAGTCTTCTTGGGTATGACGCTACAAGCTTGGCACTTCTGTATTTTGGAGAGTTTCTCCCATTCTTCTCTGCAGATCCTCTCAAGCTCTGTCAGGTTGGATGGGGCGCGTCGCTGCACAGTTATTTTCTGGTCTCTCCAGAAATGTTAGAACGGGTTCAAGTCCAAACTCTGGATGGGCCACTCAAGAACATTCAGAGACCACTCCTGTGTTGTCTTGGCTGTGTGCTTGGGTCGTTGTCCTGTTGAAAGGTGAACCTCTGGAGCAGGTTTTCCTCAAGGATCTCTCTGTACTTTGCTCTTTTCATCTTTCTTGACTAGTCTCGCAGTCCCTGTCGCTGAAAAATATCCCGACAGCATGATGCTGCCACCACAATGCTTCACCTTAAGGATGGTGCCACCACCATGCTTCACCGTAAGGGTGGTGCCAGGTTTCCTCCAGACGTGATGCTTGGCATGCAGGCCAAAGTTTTCAATCTTGGTTTCATCAGACCAGAGAATCTTGTTTCTCATGGTCTAAGAGTCCTTTAGATGCCTTTTGGCAAATTCAAAGCGGGCTGTCATGTGCTTTTTACTGGGGAGTGGCTTCTGGGAAAATGAGAAGAGATTTTCAATGTACTGATTCCATGGCACATGGTTTATGAACTGATACACAAAACAACACCGGATTCAAAACATAGAGTTTTTCAATTTAAGTTATTATACAAAATTCTTGGAAGCAATAGAATGTCATATATATGTATATACTCTGCAAATAGACTTAAAAAGTCATAGTTAATCAATCAATAATATAATAAAACTCTTAGCAAAATTGTTATTTTATTTTATTTACAATCCTTAGAAACTATGAGAATATAAAGGTTCAGAACTTTTGTCAAACACAGTTGAAAAATATATGGCAAATATAAATCAAAACTGGATGGTGATCAGAGATAGATGGGAGGGGTTGAGGGGAGCTGAAGGGTGGGACTGGATGGTGATCAGAGATAGATGGGAGGGGTTGAGGGGAGCTGAAGGGTGGGACTGGATGGTGATCAGAGATAGATGGGAGGGGTTGAGGGGAGCTGAAGGGTGGGACTGGATGGTGATCAGAGATAGATGGGAGGGGTTGAGGGGAGCTGAAGGGTGGGACTGGATGGTGATCAGAGATAGATGGGAGGGGTTTAGGGGAGCTGAAGGGTGGGACTGGATGGTGATCAGAGATAGATGGGAGGGGTTTAGGGGAGCTGAAGGGTGGGACTGGATGGTGATCAGAGATAGATGGGAGGGGTTGAGGGGAGCTGAAGGATGGGACTGGATGGTGATCAGAGATAGATGGGAGGGGTTGAGGGGAGCTGAAGGATGGGACTGGATGGTGATCAGAGATAGATGGGAGGGGTTGAGGGGAGCTGAAGGGTGGGACTGGATGGTGATCAGAGATAGATGGGAGGGGTTGAGGGGAGCTGAAGGGTGGGACTGGATGGTGATCAGAGATAGATGGGAGGGGTTGAGGGGAGCTGAAGGGTGGGACTGTGTGGTGGTCAGAGATAGATGGGAGGGGTTGAGGGGAGCTGAAGGGTGGGACTGGATGGTGATCAGAGATAGATGGGAGGGGTTGAGGGGAGCTGAAGGGTGGGACTGGATGGTGATCAGAGATAGATGGGAGGGGTTGAGGGGAGCTGAAGGGTGGGACTGGATGGTGATCAGAGATAGATGGGAGGGGTTGAGGGGAGCTGAAGGATGGGACTGGATGGTGATCAGAGATAGATGGGAGGGGTTGAGGGGAGCTGAAGGGTGGGACTGGATGGTGATCAGAGATAGATGGGAGGGGTTGAGGGGAGCTGAAGGGTGGGACTGGATGGTGATCAGAGATAGATGGGAGGGGTTTAGGGGAGCTGAAGGGTGGGACTGGATGGTGATCAGAGATAGATGGGAGGGGTTTAGGGGAGCTGAAGGGTGGGACTGGATGGTGATCAGAGATAGATGGGAGGGGTTGAGGGGAGCTGAAGGATGGGACTGGATGGTGATCAGAGATAGATGGGAGGGGTTGAGGGGAGCTGAAGGATGGGACTGGATGGTGATCAGAGATAGATGGGAGGGGTTGAGGGGAGCTGAAGGGTGGGACTGGATGGTGATCAGAGATAGATGGGAGGGGTTGAGGGGAGCTGAAGGGTGGGACTGGATGGTGATCAGAGATAGATGGGAGGGGTTGAGGGGAGCTGAAGGGTGGGACTGTGTGGTGGTCAGAGATAGATGGGAGGGGTTGAGGGGAGCTGAAGGGTGGGACTGGATGGTGATCAGAGATAGATGGGAGGGGTTGAGGGGAGCTGAAGGGTGGGACTGGATGGTGATCAGAGATAGATGGGAGGGGTTGAGGGGAGCTGAAGGGTGGGACTGGATGGTGATCAGAGATAGATGGGAGGGGTTGAGGGGAGCTGAAGGATGGGACTGGATGGTGATCAGAGATAGATGGGAGGGGTTGAGGGGGAGCTGAAGGGTGGGACTGGATGGTGATCAGAGATAGATGGGAGGGGTTGAGGGGAGCTGAAGGATGGGACTGGATGGTGATCAGAGATAGATGGGAGGGGTTGAGGGGAGCTGAAGGATGGGACTGGATGGTGATCAGAGATAGATGGGAGGGGTTGAGGGGAGCTGAATGGTGGGACTGGATGGTGATCAGAGATAGATGGGAGGGGTTGAGGGGGAGCTGAAGGGTGGGACTGGATGGTGATCAGAGATAGATGGGAGGGGTTGAGGGGAGCTGAAGGGTGGGACTGGATGGTGATCAGAGATAGATGGGAGGGGTTGAGGGGAGCTGAAGGGTGGGACTGGATGGTGATCAGAGATAGATGGGAGGGGTTGAGGGGAGCTGAAGGGTGAGACTGGATGGTGATCAGAGATAGATGGGAGGGGTTGAGGGGAGCTGAAGGGTGGGACTGGATGGTGATCAGAGATAGATGGGAGGGGTTGAGGGGAGCTGAAGGATGGGACTGGGTGGTGATCAGAGATAGATGGGAGGGGTTGAGGGGAGCTGAAGGATGGGACTGGGTGGTGATCAGAGATAGATGGGAGGGGTTGAGGGGAGCTGAAGGATGGGACTGGGTGGTGATCAGAGATAGATGGGAGGGGTTGAGGGGAGCTGAAGGACTGGATGGTGATCAGAGATAGATGGGAGGGGTTGAGGGGAGCTGAAGGATGGGACTGGGGTGGTGATCAGAGATAGATGGGAGGGGTTGAGGGGAGCTGAAGGACTGGATGGTGATCAGAGATAGATGGGAGGGGTTGAGGGGAGCTGAAGGATGGGACTGGGTGGTGATCAGAGATAGATGGGAGGGGTTGAGGGGAGCTGAAGGGTGGGACTGGATGGTGATCAGAGATAGATGGGAGGGGTTGAGGGGAGCTGAAGGATGGGACTGGGTGGTGATCAGAGATAGATGGGAGGGGTTGAGGGGAGCTGAAGGATGGGACTGGGTGGTGATCAGAGATAGATGGGAGGGGTTGAGGGGAGCTGAAGGATGGGACTGGATGGTGATCAGAGATAGATGGGAGGGGTTGAGGGGAGCTGAAGGATGGGACTGGATGGTGATCAGAGATAGATGGGAGGGGTTGAGGGGAGCTGAAGGATGGGACTGGATGGTGATCAGAGATAGATGGGAGGGGTTGAGGGGAGCTGAAGGGTGGGACTGGATGGTGATCAGAGATAGATGGGAGGGGTTGAGGGGAGCTGAAGGGTGGGACTGGATGGTGATCAGAGATAGATGGGAGGGGTTGAGGGGAGCTGAAGGGTGGGACTGGATGGTGATCAGAGATAGATGGGAGGGGTTGAGGGGAGCTGAAGGGTGGGACTGGATGGTGATCAGAGATAGATGGGAGGGGGTTGAGGGGAGCTGAAGGGTGGGACTGGATGGTGATCAGAGATAGATGGGAGGGGTTGAGGGGAGCTGAAGGGTGGGACTGGATGGTGATCAGAGATAGATGGGAGGGGTTGAGGGGAGCTGAAGGGTGGGACTGGATGGTGATCAGAGATAGATGGGAGGGGTTGAGGGGAGCTGAAGGGTGGGACTGGATGGTGATCAGAGATAGATGGGAGGGGGTTGAGGGGAGCTGAAGGGTGGGACTGTGTGGTGGTCAGAGATAGATGGGAGGGGTTGAGGGGAGCTGAAGGGTGGGACTGTGTGGTGGTCAGAGATAGATGGGAGGGGTTGAGGGGAGCTGAAGGGTGGGACTGGATGGTGATCAGAGATAGATGGGAGGGGTTGAGGGGGAGCTGAAGGGTGGGACTGGATGGTGATCAGAGATAGATGGGAGGGGTTGAGGGGAGCTGAAGGGTGGGACTGGATGGTGATCAGAGATAGATGGGAGGGGTTGAGGGGAGCTGAAGGGTGGGACTGGATGGTGATCAGAGATAGATGGGAGGGGTTGAGGGGAGCTGAAGGGTGGGACTGGATGGTGATCAGAGATAGATGGGAGGGGTTGAGGGGAGCTGAAGGGTGGGGACTGTGTGGTGGTCAGAGATAGATGGGAGGGGTTGAGGGGAGCTGAAGGGTGGGACTGTGTGGTGGTCAGAGATAGATGGGAGGGGTTGAGGGGAGCTGAAGGGTGGGACTGGATGGTGATCAGAGATAGATGGGAGGGGTTGAGGGAGCTGAAGGGTGGGACTGGATGGTGATCAGAGATAGATGGGAGGGGTTGAGGGGAGCTGAAGGGTGGGACTGGATGGTGATCAGAGATAGATGGGAGGGGTGAGGGGAGCTGAAGGGTGGGACTGGATGGTGATCAGAGATAGATGGGAGGGGTTGAGGGGAGCTGAAGGGTGGGACTGGATGGTGATCAGAGATAGATGGGAGGGGTTGAGGGGAGCTGAAGGACTGGATGGTGATCAGAGATAGATGGGAGGGGTTGAGGGGAGCTGAAGGATGGGACTGGATGTGATCAGAGATAGATGGGAGGGGTTGAGGGGAGCTGAAGGATGGGACTGGATGGTGATCAGAGATAGATGGGAGGGGTTGAGGGGAGCTGAAGGGTGGGACTGGATGGTGATCAGAGATAGATGGGAGGGGTTGAGGGGAGCTGAAGGGTGGGACTGGATGGTGATCAGAGATAGATGGGAGGGGTTGAGGGGAGCTGAAGGATGGGAGGATGGGACAGAGATAGATGGGAGGGGGTTGAGGGAGCTGAAGGGTGGACGGATGGTGATCAGAGATAGATGGGAGGGGGTTGAGGGGAGCTGAAGGGTGGGACTGGATGGTGATCAGAGATAGATGGGAGGGGTTGAGGGGAGCTGAAGGGTGGGACTGGATGGTGATCAGAGATAGATGGGAGGGGTTGAGGGGAGCTGAAGGGTGGGACTGGATGGTGATCAGAGATAGATGG
>NC_034188.2:90615202-90618287 GCF_002021735.2 Oncorhynchus kisutch | reverse complement strand
AATCTCTTCTTATTGGTGTCCTTCAGTAGTGGTTTCTTTGCAGCAATTCGACCATGAAGACCTGATTCACACAGTCTCCTATGAACAGTTGATGTTGAGATGTGTCTGTTACTTGAACTCTGTGAAGCATTTATTTGGGACGCAATTTCTGAGGCTGGTAACTCTAGTGGACTTATCTTCTGTAGCAGAGGTAGCTCTGGGTCTTCCATTCCTGTGGCGGTCCTCATGAGAGCCAGATTCATCATAGCACTTCATGGTTGAAGAAACTTTGAAAGTTCTTGAAATGTTCTGTATTGACTCACCTTCATGTCTTAAAACCTCTCTAGGGTATGTGGGACGCTACAGTCCCACCTGGCCAACATACGGTGAAATTGCAGAGCGCCAAATTGAAAAACAGAAATACTCATAATAAAAATTCATAAAACATACAAGTGTAATTAATACATCGACTTAAATATTAACTTCTTGTTAATCCAACCGTTGTGTCAGATTTCAAATAGGCTTTACAGTGAAAGCATACCATGCGATTATCTGAGGACATCGCCCAGCAGACAAATCATTACAAACAGTAACCAGCCAAGCAGAGAAGTAACAAAGTCAGAAATAGTGATAAAATGAATCACTTACCTTGATGATCTTCATATGGTTGCACTCCCAAGACTCCCAGATACACAATAAATGTTTGTTTTGTTCTATAAAGTCCATCTTTATATCCAAAAACCTCAGTTTTGTTGACGTGTTTGTTTCAGTAATCCATTGGCTCAAAGTCAATCACAACAGGCAGACTAAAAATCTAAAAGTATTAGTAAAGTTCATAGAACATGTCAAACGAGATTGATAATCAATCCTCAGGTTGTTTTCGTCATAATAATCAATAATATTTCAACCGGACCATAGCTTCGTCATATAAAGAAAAACAAGAAAGGCGCGCTCTCGATCGGCTCAGCAGCTCTGGGGACTTCCCAGGGTCCACTCACTCAGAGTGGTCTTACTTCCTCATTTTTCAGAATACAAGCCTGAAACCATTTCTAAAGAGACTGTTGACATCTAGTGGAAGCCATAGGAAGTGCAATCTGAGTCCTAAGTCATTGGATACTGTATAGGCAGTCAATGGAAAACTGCAAACATAAAGAAATCCCACTTCCTGGATGGATTTTTCTCAGGTTTCTGCCTGCCATATCAGTTCTGTTATACTCACAGACATTATTTTAACAGTTTGGTAACTTTAGAGTGTTTTCTATCCAAATCTACTAATTAGATGCATATCCTAGCTTCTGGACCTGAGTAACAGGCAGTTTACTTTGGGAACGCTTTTCAAAATACTGCCCCCTAGCCCAGAGAGGTTAACTAGCATGGCTACCACAGAATTCTGCAGCGATAACGCCATCCCATCTGGTTTGGGGCTTAGTGGACTATCAGTTGTTTTTCAATAGGACAATGACCCCTCCACACCTCCAGGCTGTGTTAGGGCTATTTGACCAAGAAGGAGAGTGATGGAGTACTGCATCAGATAACCTGGCCTCCACAATTCCTCGACCTCAACCAAATTGAGATGGTTTGGGATGAGTTGGACCTCAGAGTGAAGGAAAATGAGTCAACAAGTGCTCAGCATATGTGGGAACTCCTTCAAGACTGTTAGAAAAGCATTCCAGGTGAAGCTGGTTGAGAGAATACCAAGCGTGTGCAAAGCTGTCATTAAGGCAAGGGGTGGCTATTTGAAGAATCTCAAATATAAAATATATTGTGATTTGTTTAACACTTTTTTTGGTTACTACATGATTCCATTTGTGTTATTTCATAGTTTTGATGTCTTCACTATTATTCTACAATGTAGAAAATAGTAAAAAATACCAAAAACCCATGAATGAGTAGGTGTTCTAAAACGTTTTAGTAGTCTGTGGTAGCCTGTAATAGTCTGTAGTAGCTTGTAGTAGCCTGTAGTAGCCTGTAGTAGCCTGTAGTAGTCTGTAGTAGCCTGTAGTAGTCTGTAGTAGTCTGCAGTAGTCTGTAGTAGCCTGCAGTAGCCTGTAGGCCTGTAATAGTCTGTAGTAGCCTACAGTAGCCTGTAGTAGTCTGTAATAGTCTGTAGTAGTATGTAGTAGCCTGTAGGCCTGTAATAGTCTGTAGTAGCCTACAGTAGCCTGTAATAGTCTGTAGTAGCCTGTAGTAAGTCTGTAATAGTCTGTAGTAGTCTGTAGGCCTGTCTCTTCTCTTTCCTCCCACCAAGTGGCTCCTCTAGGATGCCTTCCAAATGCCACTCTATTCCCTTTATAGTGCAGTATTATCCCCCAGTGGCCATGGGGCTCTGGTCAAAGTAACACACTCTATAGGGAATCGGGTGCCATTTGGGATGTTCTTCTAGTAAGGGTGCTCCTTCGCATCTCAGGAGGAGGAGAAGGGCTACTCCTTCTCCTCCTCCCTCCCCCAGCTAGTTCATCTAGTAGGGGTACTCCTTCTCCTCCTCCCTCCCCCAGCTAGTTAATCTAGTAGGGGTACCTCTTCTCCTCCCCCAGCTGGTTCATCTAGTAGGTGTACCCCTTCTCCTCCTCCCCTCCCCCAGCTAGTTCATCTAGTAGGGGACTCCTTCTCCTCCTCCCCTCCCCAGCTATGTTAATCTAGTAGGGGTACCCCTTCTCTTCACCAGCTGTTCATCTAGTAGGGCTACCCTTCTCCTCCTCCGACCAGCTGGTTCATCTAGTAGGGGGCTACCCTCTCCTCTCCTCTCCTCCCCCAGCTGGTTCATCTAGTAGGGCCTAAGCCACCTTCTCCTCCTCCCTCGCCCCACTGGTTCATCTAGTAGGGCTACCCCCTTCTCCTCCTCTCCTCCCCACTGGTTCATCTAGTAGAGGTACCCCCTCCTCTCCTCCTCCTCCCCCACTGGTTCATCTAGTAGGGGTACCCCCCCTCCTCTCCTCCCCAACTGGTTAATCTAGTAGGGGTACCCCCTCCTCTCCTCCTCCTCCCCCAACTGGTTAATCTAGTAGGGGTACCCCCTCCTCTCCTCCTCCTCCCCCAGCTGGTTCATCTAGTAGGGGTACCCCCTCCTCTCCTCCTCCTCCCCCAACTGGTTCATCTAGTAGGGGTA